>NW_027423178.1:0-27500 GCF_048934315.1 Petromyzon marinus
GTGAGTGAGTGAGTGGGTGAGTGAGTGAGTGGTGTGAGTGAGTGAATGAATGAATGAGTGGGTGAGTGAGTGGGTGAGTGAGAGAGTGAGTGGGTGAGTGAGTGAGTGAGTGACTGAGTGGGTGGGTGAAGTGAGTGAGTGTGTGAGTGGGTGAGTGAATGAGTGAGTGGGTGAGTGGGTGAGTGAGTGAGTGGGTGAGTGAGTGAGTGAGTGTGTGAGTGTATGAGTGGGTGAGTGGGTGAGTGAGTGAGTGAGTGTGTGAGTGTGTGAGTGGGTGAGTGGGTGAGTGGGTGAGTGAATGAGTGAGTGAGTGGGTGAGTGTGTGAGTGGGTGAGTGAATGAGTGAGTGGGTGAGTGGGTGAGTGAGTGAGTGAGTGATTGACTGAGTGGGTGAGTGAATGAGTGAGTGAGTGGGTTGAGTGAGTGAGTGGGTGAGTGAATGAATGAGTGAGTGAGTGGGTGAGTGGGTGAGTGAGTGAGTGGGTGAGTGAGTGAGTGAGTGGGTGAGTGAGTGGGTGAGTGAGTGAGTGAGTGATTGACTGAGTTGGTGAGTGGGTGAGTGAATGAAGTGAGTGGGTGAGTGAGTGAGTGAGTGAGTGGGTGAGTGAATGAATGAGTGAGTGGGTGAGTGAGTGAGTGAGTGGGTGAGTGACTGAGTGGGTGGGTGAGTGAGTGAGTGTGTGAGTGTGTGAGTGAGTGAGTGGGTGAGTGAGTGAGTGAAGTGGTTGAGTGAGTGAGTGGGTGAATGAGTGAGTGATTGACTGAGTGGGTGAGTGAGTGACTGAGTGGGTGGGTGAGTGTGTGAGTGGGTGAGTGAATGAGTGAGTGGGGTGAGTGAGTGAGTGAGTGACTGAGTGAGTGAGTGAGTGGGTGACTGAGTGGGTGAGTGGGTGAGTGAGTGGGTGAGTGAGTGAGTGGGTGAGTGGGTCAGTGAGTGAGTGAGTGGGTGAGTGAGTGAGTGAGTGACTCGGTGAGTGGGTGAGTGAATGAGTGAGTGGGTGAGTGGGTGAGTGGGTGACTGAGTGGGTGAGTGAGTGAGTGGGTGAGTGAGTGTATGAGTGAGTGGGTGAATGAGTGAGTGAGTGGGTGAGTGTGTGAGTGGGTGAGTGAATGAGTGAGTGGGTGAGTGGGTGAGTGAGTGAGTGATTGACTGAGTGGGTGAGTGAATGAGTGAGTGAGTGGGTTGAGTGAGTGAGTGGGTGAGTGCGTGAGTGAATGAATGAGTGAGTGGTGAGTGGGGTGAGTGAGTGGGTGAGTGAGTGAGTGGGTGAGTGAGTGGGTGAGTGAGTGAGTGAGTGATTGACTGAGTGGGTGAGTGGGTGAGTGAATGAGTGAGTGGGTGAGTGGGTGAGTGAGTGAGTGAGTGGGTGAGTGAATGAATGAGTGAGTGGGTGAGTGAGTGAGTGAGTGGGTGAGTGACTGAGTGGGTGGGTGAGTGAGTGAGTGTGTGAGTGTGTGAGTGAGTGAGTGGGTGAGTGAGTGAGTGAGTGGGTGAGTGGGTGAGTGAGTGAGTGGGTGAGTGGGTGAGTGAGTGAGTGAGTGGGTGAGTGAGTGAGTGAGTGACTGGGTGAGTGGGTGAGTGAATGAGTGAGTGGGTGAGTGGGTGAGTGGGTGACTGAGTGACTGAGTGGGTGAGTGAGTGAGTGGGTGAGTGAGTGTATGAGTGAGTGGGTAGTGAGTGAGTGAGTGAGGTGAGTGAGTGGGTGAGTGAGTGAGTGGGTGAGTGAGTAAGTGGGTGGGTGAGTGAGTGAGTGAGTGGGTGACTGAGTGACTGAGTGAGTGAGTGATTGACTGAGTGACTGAGTGACTGAGTGAGTGAGTGAGTGATTGACTGAGTGGGTGAGTGAGTGACTGAGTGACTGAGTGGGTGGCTGAGTCGGTGGGTGAGTGGGTGAGTGGGTGAGTGAGTTGGTGAGTGAATGAGTGAGTGAGTGGGTGAGTGAGTGAGGAGGTGAGTGGGTGAGTGAGTGAATGAGTGGGTGGAGTGAGTGAGTGAGTGGTGAGTGAATGACTGAGTGGGTGAGTGAGTGAGTGAGTGGGTGAGTGGGTGAGTGAGTGAATGAGTGGGTGAGTGAGTGAGTGAGTGGGTGACTGAGTGAGTGAGTGGGTGAGTGAGTGAGTGAGTGGGTGAGTGAATGGGTGACTGAGTGAGTGATTGACTTAGTGGGTGAGTGAGTGAGTGGGTGAGTGAATGAGTGAGTGGGTGAGTGAGTGAGTGAGTGGGTGAGTGGGTGAGTGAGTGAATGAGTGGGTGAGTGAGTGAGTGAGTGGGTGACTGAGTGAGTGAGTGGGTGAGTGAGTGAGTGAGTGGGTGAGTGAATGGGTGACTGAGTGAGTGATTGACTTAGTGGGTGAGTGAGTGAGTGGGTGACTGAGTGAGTGAGTGGGTGAGTGAGTGAGTGGGTGAGTGAATGGGTGACTGAGTGAGTGATTGACTTAGTGGGTGAGTGAGTGAGTGGGTGAGTGAATGAGTGAGTGGGTGAGTGAGTGGGTGAGTGAATGGGTGACTGAGTGAGTGAGTGAGTGGGTGAGTGAGTGAGTGGGTGAGTGAATGGGTGACTGAGTGAGTGATTGACTTAGTGGGTGAGTGAGTGAGTGGGTGAGTGAGGAGGTGAGTGGGTGAGGAGGTGTCTGACCAAGTTGAAACCTCTTCACCCACCCCACTCAGCACGTGGAGTTCCGGAAGCTGATGGATGTCGACCACCTCGTCAGGCACTGGAAGCCGTCAGAGGTGAGGACCGCGACGTTCCCAGGCCGGGGGCAAGTACATCCACGTGATTGCCACTACAGCCCAGTGGGTGGGTAGGTGGGTGGGTGAGTAGGTGGGATGGTGGGTGAGTCGGTGGGTGGGTGAGTGAGTGGGTGGGTGGGTGGGTAAGTGGGTGGGTGAGTGGGTGGGTAAGTGAGTGGGTGGGTGAGTGAGAAGGTGGGTGGGTGAGTGGTTGGGTGGGTGGGTGGGTAAGTGGGTGGGTGAGTGGTTGGGTGGGTGAGTGAGTGAGTGGGTGGGTAAGTGAGTGGGTGAGTGGCTGGGTGGGTGGGTGAGTGAGTGGTTGGGTGGGTGGGTGGGTGAGTGGTTGGGTGGGTGAGAGGGTAGGTGGGTGAGTGTGTGGGTGGGTGGGTGAGAGGGTGGGTGGGTGGGTGAGTGGGTGGGTGGGTGTGTTGGTGGGTGGATGTGTTTGTGGGTGGGTGGGAGAGTTAGTGAGTGGGTGGTGAGTGAGTGAGTGGGTGAGTAGGGGAGTGGGTGGGAGAGTGAGTGGGTGGGCGAGTGAGTGGGTGGGCGAGTGAGTGACTGAGTGAGTGAGTGGGTGAGTGAGTGACTGAGTGACTGAGTGAGTGAGTGACTGAGTGAGTGAGTGACTAAGCGACTGAGTGACTGAGCGACTGAGCGACTGAGTGACTGAGCGACTGACTGAGTGGCTGAATGAGCGACTGACTGCATGGATGGACGTCTGTACAGTCGAGTGTCTGGCTGGGTTAAAACGCGACCCCGTTACACCCACCCCCCTCCTGAGTGACTGAGCGAGTGACTGACTGACTGAGTGACTGAGTGACTGAGTGACTGACTGAGTGACTGAGTGACTGACTGAGTGACTGAGCGACTGACTGAGTGACTGAGCGACTGACTGAGTGACTGAGTGACTGACTGAGTGACTGAGCGACTGAGTGACTGAGCGACTGAGTGAATGAGTGAGTGAGTGACTGAGCGACTGACTGAGCGACTGACTGACTGACTGAGTGACTGAGCGACTGACTGATTGAGTGAGTGACTGACTGAGCGACTGAGCGACTGACTCAGCGACTGACTGAGTGGATGTACGTCTGTACAGTCGAGTGTCTGGGCAGGGTTACACGCCACCCCGTTATACCCACTCCCCTCCTGAGTGACTGAGTGAGTGACTGACTGACTGAGTGACTGACTGAGTAAGTGACTGACTGACTGAACACCCCGTTACACCCACTCCCCTCCTGAGTGACTGAGTGAGTGACTGAGCGACTGACCCGTTACACCCACCCCCTCTTGAGTGACTGACTGACTGACTGAGTGACTGATTGAGTAAGTGACTGACTGACTGAACACCCCGTTACACCCACCCCCCTCTTGAGTGACTGACTGACTGACTGAGTGACTGATTGAGTAAGTGACTGACTGACTGAACACCCCGTTACACCCACCCCCCTCCTGAGCGACTGACTGACTGACTGAGTGACTTAGTGACTGACTGAGTGAGTGATTGACTGAGTGAGTGACTGACTGAGTGAGTGACTGAATGAGTGAGTGAGTGACTGAGTGACTGACTGACTGAGTGAGTGACTGACTGACTGAGTGACTGACTGACTGACTGACTGAGTGACTGACTGACTGACTGAGTGACTGACCCGTTACACCCACCCCCCTCCTGAGTGAGTGACTGAGTGACTGAGTGACTGATTGACTGATTGACTGACTGAGTGACTGACTGACTGACTGACTGAGTGACTGAGTGACTGACTGAGTGACTGACTGACTGACTGAGTGACTGAGTGACTGACTGACTGAGTGACTGACTGACTGACTGACTGACTGAGTGACTGACTGACAGTGTGACTGACTGACTGACTAACTAACTGACTGACTGACTGACTGACTGACTGACTGAGTGACTGACTGACAGTGTGACTGACTGACTGACTAACTAACTAACTGACTGACTAACTGACTGACTGACTGACTGACTGAGTGACTGACTGAGTGACTGACTGAGTGACTGACTGGCTGAGTGACTGACTAACTGACTAACTGACTAACTGACTGACTGAGTGACTGAGTGAGTGACTGACTGACTGAGCGACTGACTGAGCGACTGAGCGACTGACCCGTTACACCCACCCCCCTCTTGAGTGACTGACTGACTGACTGAGTGACTTAGTGACTGACTGAGTGAGTGATTGACTGAGTGAGTGACTGACTGAGTGAGTGACTGAATGAGTGAGTGAGTGACTGAGTGACTGACTGACTGAGTGAGTGACTGACTGACTGAGTGACTGACTGACTGACTGACTGAGTGACTGACTGACTGACTGAGTGACTGACCCGTTACACCCACCCCCCTCCTGAGTGAGTGACTGAGTGACTGAGTGACTGATTGACTGATTGACTGACTGAGTGACTGACTGACTGACTGACTGAGTGACTGAGTGACTGACTGAGTGACTGACTGACTGACTGAGTGACTGAGTGACTGACTGACTGAGTGACTGACTGACTGACTGACTGACTGAGTGACTGACTGACAGTGTGACTGACTGACTGACTAACTAACTGACTGACTGACTGACTGACTGACTGAGTGAGTGACTGACTGACAGTGTGACTGACTGACTGACTAACTAACTAACTGACTGACTAACTGACTGACTGACTGACTGACTGAGTGACTGACTGAGTGACTGACTGAGTGACTGACTGGCTGAGTGACTGACTAACTGACTAACTGACTAACTGACTGACTGAGTGACTGAGTGAGTGACTGACTGACTGAGCGACTGACTGAGCGACTGAGCGACTGACCCGTTACACCCACCCCCCTCTTGAGTGACTGACTGACTGACTGAGTGACTTAGTGACTGACTGAGTGAGTGATTGACTGAGTGAGTGACTGACTGAGTGAGTGACTGAATGAGTGAGTGAGTGACTGAGTGACTGACTGACTGAGTGAGTGACTGACTGACTGAGTGACTGACTGACTGAGTGACTGACTGACTGACTGAGTGACTGACCCGTTACACCCACCCCCCTCCTGAGTGAGTGACTGAGTGACTGACTGACTGATTGACTGATTGACTGACTGAGTGACTGACTGACTGACTGACTGAGTGACTGAGTGACTGACTGAGTGACTGACTGACTGACTGAGTGACTGAGTGACTGACTGACTGACTGACTGAGTGACTGACTGACTGACTGACTGAGTGACTGACTGACAGTGTGACTGACTGACTGACTAACTAACTGACTAACTGACTGACTGACTGACTGAGTGACTGACTGACAGTGTGACTGACTGACTGACTGACTAACTAACTGACTGACTAACTGACTGACTGACTGACTGAGTGACTGACTGAGTGACTGACTGAGTGACTGACTGGCTGAGTGACTGACTAACTGACTAACTGACTAACTGACTGACTGAGTGACTGAGTGAGTGACTGACTGACTGAGCGACTGACTGAGCGACTGACCCGTTACACCCACCCCCCTCTTGAATGACTGACTGACTGACTGAGTGACTTAGTGACTGACTGAGTGAGTGATTGACTGAGTGAGTGACTGACTGAGTGAGTGACTGACTGAGTGAGTGAGTGACTGAGTGACTGACTGACTGAGTGAGTGACTGACTGACTGACTGACTGACTGAGTGACTGACTGACTGACTGAGTGACTGACCCGTTACACCCACCCCCCTCCTGAGTGAGTGACTGAGTGACTGACTGACTGATTGACTGATTGACTGACTGAGTGACTGACTGACTGAGTGAGTGACTGAGTGACTGACTGACTGAGTGACTGAGTGACTGACTGACTGACTGACTGAGTGACTGACTGACTGACTGACTGAGTGACTGATTGAGTAAGTGACTGACTGACTGAACACCCCGTTACACCCACCCCCCTCCTGAGCGACTGACTGACTGACTGAGTGACTTAGTGACTGACTGAGTGAGTGATTGACTGAGTGAGTGACTGACTGAGTGAGTGACTGACTGAGTGAGTGAGTGACTGAGTGACTGACTGACTGAGTGAGTGACTGACTGACTGAGTGACTGACTGACTGACTGAGTGACTGACTGACTGACTGAGTGACTGACCCGTTACACCCACCCCCCTCCTGAGTGAGTGACTGAGTGACTGACTGACTGATTGACTGATTGACTGACTGAGTGACTGACTGACTGACTGAGTGAGTGACTGAGTGACTGACTGACTGAGTGACTGAGTGACTGACTGACTGACTGATTAAGTGACTGACTGACTGACTGTCTGAGTGACTGACTGACTGACTTACTCCTCCCCCCAGGTGGTGGAGAAGTATTTCTCCGGCGGCCTGTGTGGCTGGGATCGCCAGGGGTCGCCCTTGTGGTGGGAGGTCGTCGGTGACCTTGACCCCAGTGGCCTCATGAGGTCAGAGCGACCTCACGCGTTCATGTGCAGCAAAGTGCGAGAGCTGGAGATGATGTTGGCCGAGTGCCAGCAACAGACTCAGCTGGTGAGTGGAGGCCCGCTCAGTCACTCACTCAGTCGCTCACTCAGGCAGTCAGTCAGTCACTCAGTCAGTCACTCAGTCAGTCACTCAGTCACTCACTCAGTCACTCAGTCACTCACTCAGTCAGTCAGTCACTCAGTCACTCAGTCACTCACTCAGTCACTCAGTCACTCAGTCACTCACTCAGTCACTCACTCACTCAGTCACTCAGTCAGGCGCTCACTCAGGCAGTCAGTCAGTCACTCAGTCAGTCACTCAGTCAGTCACTCAGTCACACACTCAGTCACTCACTCAGGCAGTCACTCAGTCAGTCAGTCACTCAGTCACTCACTCAGACACTCACTCAGTCACTCACTCAGGCAGTCACTCAGTCAGTCAGTCACTCAGTCACTCACTCAGACACTCACTCAGTCACTCAGTCACACACTCAGTCACTCAGTCAGTCACTCAGTCACACACTCAGTCACTCAGTCACTCAGTCACTCAGTCAGTCAGTCACTCAGTCACTCACTCAGTCACTCAGTCACTCACTCAGTCACTCACTCAGTCACTCACTCACTCAGTCACTCAGTCACTCGGTCACTGACTCAGTCACTCAGTCACTCAGTCAGTCACTCAGTCAGTCAGTCACTCAGTCACTCACTCACTCAGTCAGTCACTCAGTCACTCACTCAGTCATTCAGTCACTCACTCAGTCAGTCAGTCACTCAGTCAGTCAGTCACTCAGTCACTCACTCAGTCACTCAGTCACTCAGTCACTCACTCAGTCATTCACTCAGTCACTCACTCAGTCAGTCAGTCACTCAGTCACTCAGTCAGTCACTCAGTCACTCACTCAGTCAGTCAGTCACTCAGTCACTCACTCAGTCACTCAGTCACTCACTCACTCACTCAGTCAGTCAGTCACTCAGTCACTCACTCAGTCACTCAGTCACTCAGTCAGTCACTCGGTCACTCAGTCAGTCACTCAGTCAGTCAGTCACTCAGTCAGTCACTCAGTCACTCAGTCAGTCACTCAGTCAGTCAGTCACTCAGTCACTCACTCACTCAGTCAGTCACTCAGTCACTCACTCAGTCACTCAGTCACTCACTCAGTCAGTCAGTCACTCAGTCAGTCAGTCACTCAGTCACTCAGTCAGTCACTCAGTCACTCACTCAGTCATTCACTCAGTCACTCACTCAGTCAGTCAGTCACTCAGTCACTCAGTCAGTCACTCAGTCACTCACTCAGTCAGTCAGTCACTCAGTCACTCACTCAGTCACTCAGTCACTCACTCACTCACTCAGTCAGTCAGTCACTCAGTCACTCACTCAGTCACTCACTCACTCAGTCACTCAGTCACTCAGTCACTCACTCAGTCAGTCACTCAGTCACAAGTCAGTCACTCACTCAGTCACTCAGTCACTCACTCGGTCACTCAGTCACTCAGTCACTCACTCAGTCACTCACTCAGTCAGTCAGTCACTCAGTCACTCACTCAGTCACTCAGTCACTCAGTCACTCACTCAGTCAGTCACTCAGTCACTCATTCAGTCACTCAGTCAGTCACTCAGACAATCACTCACTCAGTCACTCAGTCACTCACTCACTCAGTCACTCAGTCACTCACTCAGCCACTCACTCAGTCACTCACTCAGTCACTCAGTCACTCACTCACTCACTCAGACACTCACTCAGACACTCACTCAGTCACTCAGTCACTCACTCACTCACTCAGTCACTCAGACACTCAGTCACTCACTCAGACACTCACTCACTCAGACACTCACTCAGACACTCACTCAGTCACTCAGTCACTCACTCACTCAGTCACTCAGACACTCAGTCACTCACTCAGACACTCACTGAGTCACTCAGTCACTCAGTCACTCAGACAATCACTCACTCACTCACTCAGACACTCACTCAGTCACTCACTCACTCACTCAGTCACTCAGACACTCAGTCACTCACTCAGACACTCACTCAGACACTCAGTCACTCACTCAGACACTCACTCAGTCACTCAGACACTCACTCAGTCACTCACTCAGTCACTCACTCAGTCACTCAGTCAGTCACTCAGACAATCACTCACTCAGTCACTCAGTCACTCACTCACTCAGTCACTCTGTCACTCACTCAGCCACCACTCAGACACTCACTCAGTCACTCAGTCACTCACTCAGTCACTCACTCACTCAGTCACTCAGACACTCAGTCACTCACTCAGTCACTCACTCACTCACTCAGTCACTCTGTCACTCACTCAGCCACCACTCAGACACTCACTCAGTCACTCAGTCACTCACTCAGTCACTCACTCACTCAGTCACTCAGACACTCAGTCACTCACTCAGTCACTCACTCACTCACTCAGTCACTCACTCAGTCACTCAGTCACTCACTCAGTCACTCACTCAGTCACTCAGTCACTCACTCAGACACTCACTCAGACACTCAGACACTCAGTCACTCACTCAGTCACTCAGCCACTCACTCACCCACTCACCCACCCACTCACTCACTCACCCACTCACTCACCAACTCACCCAATCACTCACCAACTCACCCACTCACTCACTCACTCACCCACTCACCCACCCACTCACTCATTCACTCACCCACCCACCCACTCACCCACCCACCCACTCACTCACCCATCCACTCACCCACTCACCCACTCACTCATTCACTCACCCACCCACCCACTCACCCACCCACCCACTCACTCACCCATCCACTCACCCACTCACCCACTCACTCACCCACTCACCCACTCACTCACTCACTCACCCACTCACCCACCCACTCACTCACTCACTCACCCACCCACCCACTCACCCACCCACTCACCCACCCACTCACTCACTCACCCACCCACCCACTCACCCACCCACCCACCCACTCACTCACTCACCCACCCACTCACCCACTCACCCACCCACTCACCCACCCACTCACTCACCCACTCACCCACCCACTCACTCACTCACTCACCCACCCACTCACCCACCCACTCACTCACTCACCCACCCACCCATTCACCCACTCACTCACTCACCCTGTGTGTGTGTGGGTGAGTAGCTGGGCAGACAGGTGGACAGCATGGTGGTGATCATGGACCTACACAATCTGAGCCGGAAACATCTTTGGAAACCTTTCCTCGAGAGCAACCTGGAGGTGACAATCAGCCACTCACTCACTCAGTCACTCACTCACTCAGTCACTCACTCACTCAGCCACTCACTCACTCACTCAGCCACTCACTCAGTCACTCACTCACTCAGTCACTCAGCCACTCACTCAGTCACTCACTCACTCAGTCACTCAGTCACTCACTCAGTCACTCACTCAGTTACTCACTCACTCAGTCACTCACTCAGTCACTCACTCAGTCACTCACTCAGTCACTCACTCACTCACTCAGTCACTCACTCACTCAGTCACTCAGCCACTCACTCAGCCACTCACTCAGTCACTCACTCACTCAGCCACTCACTCAGTCACTCACCACTCACTCAGTCACTCACTCACTCACTCAGCCACTCACTCAGTCATTCACTCACTCAGTCACTCACTCACTCAGTCACTCACTCAGTCACTCAGTCACTCACTCACTCAGTCACTCACTCAGTTATTCACTCAGTCACTCACTCAGTGACTCACTCACTCAGTCACTCACTCAGTCACTCACTCAGTCATTCACTCAGTCACTCACTCAGTCACTCACTCAATCAGCCACTCATTCACTCACTCAGTCACTCACTCACGCACTCAGTCACTCACTCACTCAGCCACTCACTCACTCAGCCACTCACTCAGTCACTCATTCACTCAGTCAGTCACTCAGTCACTCACTCACTCAGTCACTCACTCAGTCATTCACTCAGTCACTCACTCACTCACTCAGTCACTCACTCAGTCACTCACTCACTCAGTCACTCACTCAGTCATTCACTCAGTCACTCACTCACTCAGCCACGCACTCACTCAGTCACTCACTCACTCAGTCAATCAGTCACTCACTCACTCAGTCACTCACTCACTCAGCCACTCACTCACTCAGCCACTCACTCACTCAGTCACTCACTCACTCAGTCACTCACTCACTCACTCACTCAGTCACTCACTCACTCAGCCACTCACTCACTCACCTACTCACTCACCCACCCACTCACTCACTCAGTCACTCACCCAGTCACTCACTCATTCAGCCACTCACTCACTCACACAGCCACTCATTCACTCACTCACTCAGCCACTCACTCAGTCACTCACTCAGCCACTCACTCACTCACCCACTCACTCACTCACCCACTCACTTACTCACTGACTCAGCCACTCACTTACTCACTCAGCCACTCACTCACTCACCAACTCACTCAGTCACTCACTAAGCCGCTCACTCTCTCACTCAGCCACTCACCCACTCACTCATTCACTCACCAACTCACTCACTCACTCACCCACTCACTCACTCACTCACCCACCCACCCACCCACTCACCCACTCACCCACTCACTCACCCACTCACCCACTCACTCACCTACTCACTTACTCACCCACTCACTCACCCACTCACTCACCCACCCACTCACCCACTGACTCACCAACTCACTCACCCACCCACTCACCCACTTACTCACCCACTCACCCACTCATCCACTCACTCACTCACCCACCCACTCACTCACTCACCCACTCACTCACCCACTCACTCACTCACCCACTCACTCACTCACTCACCCACTCACCCACTCACCCACTCACTCACCCACCCACTCACTCACTCACCCACTCACTCACTCACTCACCCACTCACCCACCCACTCACTCACTCACTCACCCACCCACTCACTCACTCACTCACCCACCCACTCACTCACTCACCCACTCACTCACCCACTCACTCACCCACTCACTCACCCACTCACTCACTCACCCACTCACTCACTCACCCACTCACTCACTCACTCACCCACTCACCCACTCACTCACCCACCCACTCACCCACTCACTCACTCATCCACTCACCCACTCACTCACCCACTCACTCACCTACTCACTCACCCACTCACTCACCCACTCACTCACCCACTCACTCACCCACTCACCCACTCACTCACCCACTCACTCACTCCCTCACCCACTCACTCACGCACTCACTCACTCACCCACTCACCCACTCACTCACCCACCCAATCACCCACTCACTCACTCACCAACTCACCCACCCACTCACCCACCCGCTCACTCACCCACTCACCCACTCACTCACCCACTCACTCACTCACTCACCCACTCACGCACTCACTCACTCACCCACCCACTCACCCACTCACTCACCCACTCACTCACCCACTCACTCACTCAATCACTCACCCACTCACTCACCCACTCACTCACCCACTCACTCACCCACTCACTCACTCGCTCACCACTTCCCCCTCACCCCCAGATGCTGAGGATGTTTGAAGCCAACTACCCAGAGTGTCTCAAGACCGTGTTCATTATCAGAGGTGATGGTGGTGGTGGTGCTGGTGGTGATGGTGGTGATGGTGATGGTGGTAATGGTGGTGATGATGGTGGTCGTGGTGGTGGTGGTGATGGTGGTGGTGATGGTGGGGGGTGGTGATGGTGGGGGTGGTGATGGTGGTGGTGATGGTGGTAGTGGTGATGATGGTGGTGGTGATGGTGGTGGTGATGGTGGTGGTGATGGTGTTGGTGGTGGTCATGGTGGTGATGGTGGTGGTGGTGGTGATGGTGGTGGTGGTGGTGATGGTGGTGGTGGTGGTGATGATGGTGATGATGATGGTGATGATGGTGGTGATGGTGGTGATGGTGATGATGATGATGGTGGTGATGATGATGATGATGGTGGTGATGGTGGTGATTGTGATGATGGTGATGATGATGATGGTGAATGTGATGATGATGATGATGGTGATGATGATGGTGATGATGGTGGTGATGGTGATGATGATGGTGGTGATGATGGTGATGGTGATGATGGTGATGATGATGGTGGTGATGATGGTGATGATGATGATGGTGATGATGATGATGATGGGGCGATGATGGTGATGATGATGGTGATGATGGTGATGGTGATGATGGTGATGATGGTGATGATGATGATGATGGTGATGATGATGCTGATGATGGTGATGATGATGGTGATGATGATGGTGATGATGATGATGATGATTCTTCAGCTCCCCGAATTTTCCCGCTGGTCTACAACATCGTGAAACCGATCATCAGTGAAGACACCAAGCTGAAGATTCGTGTCCTGGGGAGTGAGTCCACACCCACCCACTACTACCCCCCACTACTACCCACTACTACCACCCACTAACACCCACTACCCCCACTAACAACCACTAACACCCACTACCACCCGCTAACACCCACTACCACCCACACCCACCCACTACTACCCCCCACTACTACCCCCCACTACTACCCACTAACACCCACCCACTAACACCCACTACCACCCACTAACACCCACCCACTACTACCCCCACTACTACCCCCACTATTACCCTCTAACACCCACCCACTACTACCCACCCACTATTCTCCCCACTACTACCCCCCACTACTACCCTCTAACACCCACCCACTACTACCCACCCACTACTACCCCCCACTCCTACCCACCACTACTACCCTCTAACACCCACCCACTACTACCCCCCACTACTACCCCCCACTACTACCACCCACTACTGGCCCCCATTACTACCCCCCACTACTACCCTCCACTACTACCCCCCACTAACACACACTAACACACACCCACTAACACCCACTACCACCCACTACCACCCACTCACACCCACTACCACCCACTAACACCCACTAGCCCCACTAATACCCACCCATTAACACGCACTAACACCCACCCACTACCCCCCCACTAACACCCACTAACACCTGCCCACTAACACCCACGAACAAACACCCACTACTACCACTCACTAACACCCACTAACACCCACACACTAACACCCACCCACTACTACCCCCCACTACTACCCCCCACTAACACCCACCCACTAACACCCACCCACTAACACCCACTACCACCCACTAACACCCTCTACCACCCACTAACACCCACTACCACCCACCCACTAACACCCACTACAACCCACTACCACCCACTAACACCCACTAGCCCCACTAATACCCACCCACTAACACCCACCCACTAACACCCACTAACACCCACCCACTACCCCCCACTAACACCCACTACTTCCCCCCACTAACACCCACTAACACCTGCCCACTAACACCCACGAACAACCACCCACTACTATCACTCACTAACACCCACTAACACCCACCCACTAACACCCACCCACTACCACTCACTAACACCCACCCACTACTACCTCCACTACTACTGCCCCCCACTAACACCCACCCACTAACACCCACCCACTACCACCCACTAAAACCTACTACCCCCACTAACACCCACTAACACCTGCCCACTAACACCCACTAACAACGACCCACAACCACCCACTAACACCCACTAACACCCACTAACACGCATCCACTACCACCCACTAACACCCACTACCACCCACCCACTAACACCCACTACCAACCACTAACACGCACTACCACCCACTACCACCCACTACCACCCACCCACTACCACCGACCCACTACCCCCCACTAATACCCACTACCACCCACCCACTACCACTTACTAACACCCACTAACAACCACCCACAACCACCCACTAACACCCACTACCACCCACTAACACCCACCCACTACCACCCACTAACACCCACTACCACCCACCCACTAACACCCACTACCACCCACTAACACGCACTACCACCCACTAACACCCACTACCACCCACCCACTACCACCGACGCACTACCCCCCACTAACACCCACTACCACCCACCCACTACCACCCACTAACACCCACTAACACCCACCCACTACCACCCACTAACACCCACTACCACCCACCCACTAACACCCACTACCACCCACTAACACCCACTACCACCCACTACCACCCAACCACTAACACCCACTGCCACCCACTAACACCCACTATCACCCACCCACTAACACCGACTACCACCCACTACCCCCCACTACCACCCACCCACTACCACCCACTACCACCCACTAACACCCACTACTACCCCCCACTAACACCCACTAACACCTACTAACACCCACTACTAACCCCCACTAACACCCACTACTACCCCCCACTAACACCCACTACCACCCACTACCACCCATTAACACCTGCCCACTAACACCCACTACCACCCACCCACTACCACCCACTACCACCCACCCACTACCACCCACTACTACCCCCCACTAACACCCACTAATACCCACTACCACCCACTACTACCCACTAACACCCACTACCACCCACTACTACCCACTAACACCCACTACCCCCCACTACCACCCACTAACACCCACTAACACCCACTACCACCCACTACTACCCACTAACACCCACTACCCCCCACTACCACCCACTAACAACCACTACCACCCACTAACACCCACTACCCCCCACTACCACCCACTACTACCCCCCACTAACACCCACTACCACCCACTAACACCCACTAACACCCACTAACACCTGCCCACTAACACCCACTACCACCCACCGACTAACACCCACTAACACCCACTACTACCCCCCACTAACACCCACTAACACCCACTCACACCCACTACTACCCCCCACTAACACCCACTACTACCCCCCACTAACACCCACTACCATCCACTACCACCCATTAACACCTGCCCACTAACACCCACTACCACCCACTACCACCCACCCACTACCACCCACTAGCACCCACCCACTACCACCCACTACCACCCACTACTACCCCCCACTAACACCCACTAACACCCACTACCACCCACTAACACCCACTACCACCCACTAACACCCACTACCACCCACTACTACCCACTAACACCCACTACCCCCCACTACCACCCACTACCACCCACTAACACCCACTACCCCCCACTACCACCCACTACCACCCACTAACACCCACTACCACCCACTAACACCAGCTACCCCCCACTACCACCCACTACTACCCCCCACTAACATCCCCCACTAACACCCACTACCACCCACTAACACCTGCCCACTACCACCCACTACCACCCACCGACTAACACCCACTCACACCCACTAACACCCACTACTACACCCCACTAACACCCACTACTACCCCCCACTACCACCCACTACCACTCATTAACACCTGCCCACTAACACCCACTACCACCCACTACCACCCACTACCACCCACCCACTACCACCCACTACTACCCCCCACTAACACCCACTAACACCCACTACCACCCACTAACACCCACTACCCCCACTACCACCCACTAACACCCACTAACACCCAGTACCACCCACTACTACCCACTAACACCCACTACCCCCCACTACCACCCACTACCACCCACTAACACCCACTACCCCCCACTACCACCCACTACCACCCACTAACACCCACTACCCCCCACTACCACCCACGACTACCCCCCACTAACACCCACTAACACCCACTAACACCTGCCCACTACCACCCACAACCACCCACTACCACCCACCCACTAACACCAACTAACACCCACTAACAACCACGCACCGTGAACCCACCACGTGTCTCCCCGTGTCTCCCTGTGTCTCCACGTGTCTCCCCGTGTCTCCCTGTGTCTCCCCGTGTCTCCTTGTGTCTCCACGTGTCTCCATGTGTCTCCCTGTGTCTCCCCACGTGTCTCCCCACGTGTCTCCCCCTGTCTCCCCGTGTCTTCACGTGTCTCCCCACGTGTCTCCCTGTATCTCCACGTGTCTCCCCGTGTCTCCACGTGTCTCCACGTGTCTCCCTGTGTCTCCACGTGTCTCCACGTGTCTCCCTGTGTCTCCACGTGTCTCCACGTGTCTCCCCTGTGCCTCCCCTAAGTCTCCCCTGTCTCCACGTGTCTCCACGTGTCTCCACGTGTCTCCCTGTGTCTCCACGTGTCTCCACGTGTCTCCACGTGTCTCCACGTGTCTCCCTGTGTCTCCACGTGTCTCCAGGTGACTTTAAGGACGTGTCTCCACGTGTCTCCACGTGTCTCCCTGTGTCTCCACGTGTCTCCACGTGTCTCCACGTGTCTCCCTGTGTCTCCACGTGTCTCCAGGTGACTTCAAGGACGTGTCTCCCCTGTGTCTCCCCTGTGTCTCCACGTGTCTCCCTGTATCTCCACGTGTCTCCCCGTGTCTCCACGTGTCTCCACGTGTCTCCCTGTGTCTCCACGTGTCTCCACGTGTCTCCCTGTGTCTCCACGTGTCTCCACGTGTCTCCACGTGTCTCCCTGTGTCTCCACGTGTCTCCACGTGTCTCCCTGTGTCTCCACGTGTCTCCACGTGTCTCCACGTGTCTCCCTGTGTCTCCACGTGTCTCCACGTGTCTCCACGTGTCTCCCTGTGTCTCCACGTGTCTCCACGTGTCTCCCCTGTGTCTCCACGTGTCTCCCTGTGTCTCCACGTGTCTCCCCTGTGTCTCCCTGTGTCTCCACGTGTCTCCCCTGTGTCTCCCCTGTGTCTCCCCGTGTCTCCCTGTGTCTCCACGTGTCTCCAGGTGACTTTAAGGACGTGTCTCCCTGTGTCTCCACGTGTCTCCCTGTGTCTCCCTGTGTCTCTCCGTGTCCCCCCGTGTCTCCCCGTGTCTCCAGGTGACTTGAAGGACGTGTCTCCCCTGTGTCTCCCCTGTCTCCACGTGTCTCCACGTGTCTCCCCGTGTCTCCCTGTGTCTCCCTGTGTCTCCCTGTGTCTCCACATGTCTCCAGGTGACTTTAAGGACGTGTCTCCCCTGTGTCTCCACGTGTCTCCACGTGTCTCCCTGTGTCTCCAGGTGACTTTAAGGACGTGTCTCCACGTGTCTCCCTGTGTCTCCCCGTGTCTCCCTGTGTCTCCCCGTGTCTCCAGGTGACTTTAAGGACGTGTCTCCCTGTGTCTCCACGTGTCTCCAGGTGACTTTAAGGACGTTTTGCTCTCTCACATCGAAGCCTCCGAGCTGCCAGAGTTCTATGGCGGGACACGGACAGGGAAGGACGGAGACCCCCGGTGCGGAGACAAGGTGAGACACACAGAGACACAGAGACACAGAGAGACACACAGAGACACGGAGATACGGAGACACACAGAGACAAGGTGAGACACACAGAGACAAGGTGAGACACACAGAGACAAGGTGAGACACACAGAGACACACAGACACACAGAGACACGGAGACAAGGTGAGACACACAGAGACAAGGTGAGACACACAGAGACAAGGTGAGACACACAGAGACAAGGTGAGACACACAGAGACAAGGTGAGACACACAGAGACACACAGAGACAAGGTGAGACACACAGAGACAAGGTGAGACACACAGAGACACAGAGACACAGAGACACACAGAGACACAGAGACACAGAGACAAGGTGAGACACACAGAGACACAGAGACAAGGTGAGACACACAGAGACAAGGTGAGACACACAGAGACAAGGTGAGACACACAGAGACACACAGACACACAGAGACACGGAGACAAGGTGAGACACACAGAGACAAGGTGAGACACACAGAGACAAGGTGAGACACAGAGACACACAGACACACAGAGACACAGAGACAAGGTGAGACACACAGAGACACACAGAGACAAGGTGAGACACACGGAGACACAGAGACAAGGTGAGACACACAGAGACACAGAGACAAGGTGAGACACACAGAGACACAGAGACACAGAGACACGGAGACACACAGAGACAAGGTGAGACACACAGAGACACAGACACACAGAGACACAGAGACAAGGTGAGACACACAGAGACACACAGAGACAAGGTGAGACACACGGAGACACAGAGACAAGGTGAGACACACAGAGACACACAGAGACACACAGAGACACACAGAGACACAGAGACACGGAGACACACAGAGACAAGGTGAGACACACAGAGACAAGGTGAGACACACAGAGACAAGGTGAGACACACAGAGACACACAGAGACAAGGTGAGACACACAGAGACACAGAGACAAGGTGAGACACACAGAGACACAGAGACAAGGTGAGACACACAGAGACACAGAGACACAGAGACACGGAGACACACAGAGACAAGGTGAGACACACAGAGACAAGGTGAGACACACAGAGACAAGGTGAGACACACAGAGACACACAGAGACAAGGTGAGACACACAGAGACACAGAGACAAGGTGAGACACACAGAGACAAGGTGAGACACACGGAGACACAGAGAGACACACAGAGACAAGGTGAGACACACAGAGACAAGGTGAGACACACAGAGACACACAGAGACAAGGTGAGACACACAGAGACAAGGTGAGACACACAGAGACACACGGAGACACAGAGAGACAAGGTGAGACACACAGAGACAAGGTGAGACACACAGAGACAAGGAGAGACACACAGAGACAAGGTGAGACACACAGAGACACGGAGACACAGAGACACAGAGACACACGGAGACACAGAGACACGGAGACACACAGAGACACACAGAGACACGGAGACAAGGTGAGACACACGGAGACACACAGAGACACACGGAGACACAGAGACACAGAGACACAGAGAGACACAGAGAGACACGGTGAGACACACGGAGACACAGACACACAGAGACACACGGAGACACACAGAGACACACAGAGACACACAGAGACACGGAGAGACACGGTGAGACACACAGAGACACGGAGACACAGAGACACGGAGACACACAGAGACAAGGTGAGACACACGGAGACACACAGAGACACACAGAGACACGGAGACACACAGAGACAAGGTGAGACACACAGAGACACGGAGACACGGAGACACAGAGACAAGGTGAGACACACAGAGACACGGAGACACACAGAGACACAGAGACACGGAGACACACAGAGACACAGAGAGACACACAGAGACAAGGTGAGACACACGGAGACACAGAGACAAGGTGAGACACACGGAGACACAGAGACACAGAGACACAGAGAGACACAGAGACACACAGAGACAAGGTGAGACACACAGAGACACAGAGACAAGGTGAGACACACAGAGACACAGAGACAAGGTGAGACACACAGAGACACAGAGACACGGAGACACACAGAGACACAGAGACAAGGTGAGACACACAGAGACACAGAGACAAGGTGAGACACACAGAGACACACAGAGACAAGGTGAGACACACAGAGACACGGAGACACACAGAGACACACAGAGACAAGGTGAGACACACAGAGACACGGAGACACACAGAGACACACAGAGACAAGGTGAGACACACAGAGACACAGAGACACACAGAGACACACAGAGACAAGGTGAGACACACAGAGACACAGAGACAAGGTGAGACACACAGAGACACGGTGAGACACACAGAGACAAGGTGAGACACACGGAGACACACAGAGACACGGAGACACACAGAGACACAGAGACAAGGTGAGACACACAGAGACAAGGTGAGACACACAGAGACACAGAGACACGGAGACACACAGAGACACAGAGACAAGGTGAGACACACAGAGACACAGAGACAAGGTGAGACACACAGAGACACAGAAACAAGGTGAGACACACAGAGACACACAGACACACAGAGACACACGGAGACAAGGTGAGACACACGGAGACACCCAGAGACAAGGTGAGACACACAGAGACACACAGAGACACGGAGACACACAGAGACACACGGAGACAAGGTGAGACACACAGAGACACGGAGACACACAGAGACACACAGAGACAAGGTGAGACACACAGAGACACGGAGACACACAGAGACACACAGAGACAAGGTGAGACACACAGAGACACGGAGACACACGGAGACACAGAGACAATGTGAGACACATGGTGACACACGGAGACATGCTGAGACACACGGAGACACGCTGAGACACACAGATACACAGAGACACTGGGACACAGAGACACACAGAGACACACAGAGACACGGAGACACACGGAGAGACACTGGGACACAGAGACACTCTCTCCCCGTGTCTCCCTCCCCGTGTCTCTCCCCCCGTGTCTCTCTCTCCCCGTGTCTCCCTCCCCGTGTCTCTCT
The DNA here is from genome assembly GCF_048934315.1 of Petromyzon marinus. Taxonomy (NCBI): domain Eukaryota; kingdom Metazoa; phylum Chordata; class Hyperoartia; order Petromyzontiformes; family Petromyzontidae; genus Petromyzon; species Petromyzon marinus. The sequence continues at coordinate 21,450 of NW_027423178.1, forward strand.
CTCCCCGTGTCTCCCTCCCCGTGTCTCCGTGTCTCTCTCCCCGTGTCTGTCTCCGTGTCCCCACGTCTCCGTCTCTCTCCCCGTGTCTCTCTCTCCCCGTGACTCTCTCTCCCCGTTTCTCTCTCTCCCCGTGTCTCTCTCTCCCCGTGTCTCTCTCTCCCCGTGTCTCTCCCCGTGTCTCTCTCTCCCCGTGTCTCTCTCCCCGTGTCTCTCTCTCCCCGTGTCTCTCTCCCCGTGTCTCTCCCCGTGTCTCTCTCTCCCCGTGTCTCTCTCTCCCCGTGTCTCTCTCTCCCGTGTCTCTCTCTCCCCGTATCTCTCTCTCCCCGTGTCTCTCTCTCCCCGTGTCTCTCTCTCCCGTGTCTCTCTCCCCGTGTCTCTCTCTCCCGTGTCTCTCTCCCCGTGTCTCTCCCCCCGTGTCTCTCTCTCCCCGTGTCTCTCTCCCCCGTGTCTCTATCTGCCCGTGTCTCTCTCCCCGTGTCTCTCCCCCCGTGTCTCTCTCTCCCGGTGTCTCTCTCCCCGTGTCTCTATCTGCCCGTGTCTCTCTCACCCCGTGTCTCTATCTGCCCGTGTCTCTCTCACCCCGTGTCTCTCTCTGTGTGTCTCTCTCCGTGTCTCTCTCTGCCCGTGTCTCTCTCCCCGTGTCTCTCTCTCCCCGTGTCTCTCTCCCCGTGTCTCTCTCTCCCCGTGTCTCTCTCCCCGTGTCTCTCTCCCCGTGTCTCTCTCCCCGTGTCTCTCTCTCTACGTGTCTCTCTCTGCCCGTGTCTCTCTCCCCGTGTCTCTCTCTCTCCGTGTCTCTCTCTCCGTGTCTCTCTCTGCCCGTGTCTCTCTCTCCCCGTGTCTCTCTCCCCGTGTCTCTCTCCCCATGTATCTCTTTCCCCGTGTCTCTCTCCCCGTGTCTCTCTCCCCGTGTCTCTCTCTCCCCGTGTCTCTCTCTCCCCGTGTGTGTCTCCGTGTCTCTGTCTCCGTGTCTACCTCCCCGTGTCTCTCTCCCCGTGTCTTCGTGTCTCTCTCCCCGTGTCTCTCTCTCCCCGTGTCTCTCTCTTCCCGTGTCTCTCTCCCCATGTCTCCGTGTCTCTCTCTCCCCGTGTCTCTCTCCCCGTGTCTCTCTCCCCGTGTCTCTCTCTCCGTGTCTCTCTCCCCGTGTCTCTCTCTCCCCGTGTCTCTCCCCGTGTCTCTCTCCCCGTGTCTCTCTCTCCGTGTCTCTCTCTCCCCGTGTCTCTCTCTCCCCGTGTCTCCCTCCCCTTGTCTCCGTGTCTCTCTCCCCGTGTCTCTCTCCCCGTGTCTCTCTCCCCGTGTCTCTCTCCCCGTGTCTCTCTCACACCGTGTCTCTCTCTCACCGTGTCTCTCTCTCACCGTGTCTCTCTCTCACCGTGTCTCTCTCACCGTGTCTCTCTCACCGTGTCTCTCTCTCCCCGTGTCTCTCTCACCGTGTCTCTCCCCGTGTCTCTCTCTCCCCGTGTCTCTCCCTCCCCGTGTCTCTCTCCGTGTCTCCCTCCCCGTGTCTCTCTCTCCCCGTGTCTCCGTGTCTCTCTCCCCGTGTCTCTCTCCTCGTGTCTCTCTCCCCGTGTCTCTCTCCCCGTGTCTCTCTCCCCGTGTCCCCGTGTCTCTCTCTCCGTGTCTCTCTCTGCCCGTGTCTCTCTCTCCGTGTCTCTCTCCCCGTGTCTCTCTCTCCGTGTCTCTCTCCCCGTGTCTCTCTCTCCGTGTCTCTCTCCGTGTCCCCACGTCTCCGTGTCTCTCTCTCCGTGTCTCCGTGTCTCTCTCTCCGTGTCTCCGTGTCTCTCTCTCCGTGTCTCTCTCCCCGTGTCTCTCTCTCCGTGTCTCTCTCCCCGTGTCTCTCTCCGTGTCCCCACGTCTCCGTGTCTCTCTCCCCGTGTCTCTCTCTCCCCGTGTCTCCGTGTCTCTCTCCCCGTGTCCCCGTGTCTCTCTCCCCGTGTCTCTCTCCCCGTGTCTCTCTCCCCGTGTCTCTCTCCCCGTGTCCCCACATCTCTGTGTCTCTCTCTCCCCGTGTCTCTCTCCCCGTGTCTCTCTCCCCGTGTCTCTCTCCGTGTCTCTCTCCGTGTCTCTCTCCCCGTGTCTCTCTCCGTGTTCCCACGTCTCCGTGTCTCTCTCCGTGTCTCTCTCCCCGTGTCTCTCTCCGTGTCCCCACGTCTCCGTGTCTCTCTCCCCGTGTCTCTCTCCCCGTGTCTCTCTCCCCGTGTCTCTCTCCCCGTGTCCCCAGATCCGGTTCCCCACGGAGGTCCCTCTTAGGTTCTACGCCGCCCGTGACGGAGACTATCAGAACTGTCTGAGTGTAGGACTGGGATCATCGTTCACACACAGCCTGCACGTGGAGACCAGTGGGAGCATCATCCAGTACCTACTCACCTACTCACTCACCTACTCACCTACTCACCTACTCACTCACCTACTCACTCACCTACTCACTCACCTACTCACCTACTCACTCACCTACTCACTCACCTACTCACCTACTCACTCACCTACTCACTCACTCACTATCAGAACTGTCTGAGTGTAGGACTGGGATCATCGTTCACACACAGCCTGCACGTGGAGACCAGTGGGAGCATCATACAGTACCTACTCACCTACTCACCTACTCACTCACCTACTCACTCACCTACTCACTCACCTACTCACTCACCTACTCACTCACCTACTCACCTACTCACTCACCTACTCACTCACTCACTATCAGAACTGTCTGAGTGTAGGACTGGGATCATCGTTCACACACAGCCTGCACGTGGAGACCAGTGGGAGCATCATACAGTACCTACTCACCTACTCACCTACTCACTCACCTACTCACCTACTCACTCACCTACTCACTCACCTACTCACTCACCTACTCACCTACTCACTCACCTACTCACTCACTATCAGAACTGTCTGAGTGTAGGACTGGGATCATCGTTCACACACAGCCTGCACGTGGAGACCAGTGGGAGCATCATACAGTACCTACTCACCTACTCACTCACCTACTCACTCACCTACTCACCTACTCACTCACCTACTCACTCACCTACTCACTCACCTACTCACTCACCTACTCACCTACTCACTCACCTACTCACTCACTCACTATCAGAACTGTCTGAGTGTAGGACTGGGATCATCGTTCACACACAGCCTGCACGTGGAGACCAGTGGGAGCATCATACAGTACCTACTCACCTACTCACTCACCTACTCACTCACCTACTCACTCACCTACTCACTCACCTACTCACTCACCTACTCACTCACCTACTCACTCACCTACTCACTCACTCACCTACTCACTCACCTACTCACTCACTCACTATCAGAACTGTCTGAGTGTAGGACTGGGATCATCGTTCACACACAGCCTGCACGTGGAGACCAGTGGGAGCATCATACAGTACCTACTCACCTACTCACTCACCTACTCACTCACTCACCTACTCACTCACCTACTCACTCACCTACTCACTCACCTACTCACCTACTCACTCACCTACTCACTCACTCACTATCAGAACTGTCTGAGTGTAGGACTGGGATCATCGTTCACACACAGCCTGCACGTGGAGACCAGTGGGAGCATCATACAGTACCTACTCACCTACTCACTCACCTACTCACTCACCTACTCACCTACTCACTCACCTACTCACTCACCTACTCACCTACTCACTCACCTACTCACTCACCTACTCACCTACTCACTCACCTACTCACTCACCTACTCACCTACTCACTCACCTACTCACTCACCTACTCACCTACTCACTCACCTACTCACTCACCTACTCACTCACTCACTATCAGAACTGTCTGAGTGTAGGACTGGGATCATCGTTCACACACAGCCTGCACGTGGAGACCAGTGGGAGCATCATACAGTACCTACTCACCTACTCACTCACCTACTCACTCACCTACTCACTCACCTACTCACTCACCTACTCACCTACTCACTCACCTACTCACCTACTCACTCACCTACTCACTCACCTACTCACTCACTCACTATCAGAACTGTCTGAGTGTAGGACTGGGATCATCGTTCACACACAGCCTGCACGTGGAGACCAGTGGGAGCATCATACAGTACCTACTCACCTACTCACTCACCTACTCACTCACCTACTCACTCACCTACTCACTCACCTACTCACCTACTCACTCACCTACTCACCTACTCACTCACCTACTCACTCACCTACTCACTCACTCACTATCAGAACTGTCTGAGTGTAGGACTGGGATCATCGTTCACACACAGCCTGCACGTGGAGACCAGTGGGAGCATCATACAGTACCTACTCACCTACTCACTCACCTACTCACTCACCTACTCACTCACCTACTCACTCACCTACTCACCTACTCACTCACCTACTCACCTACTCACTCACCTACTCACTCACCTACTCACTCACCTACTCACCTACTCACTCACCTACTCACTCACCTACTCACCTACTCACTCACCTACTCACTCACCTACTCACTCACCTACTCACTCACTCACCTACTCACTCACTCACCTACTCACTCACCTACTCACTCACCTACTCACTCACCTACTCACTCACTCACCTACTCACTCACCTACTCACTCACCTACTCACTCACCTACTCACTCACCTACTCACTCACCTACTCACACACTCACTATCAGAACTGTCTCAGTGTAGGACTGGGATCATCGTTCACACACAGCCTGCACGTGGAGACCAGTGGGAGCATCATCCAGTACCTACTCACCTACTCACTCACCTACTCACTCACCTACTCACTCACCTACTCACTCACCTACTCACTCACCTACTCACTCACTCACTCACTATCAGAACTGTCTCAGTGTAGGACTGGGATCATCGTTCACACACAGCCTGCACGTGGAGACCAGTGGGAGCATCATACAGTACCTACTCACCTACTCACTCACCTACTCACTCACTCACCTACTCACTCACTCACCTACTCACTCACCTACTCACTCACCTACTCACTCACTAACCTACTCACTCACCTACTCACCTACTCACTCACCTACTCACTCACTCACTCACCTACTCACTCACCTACTCACTCACCTACTCACTCACCTACTCACTCACCTACTCACTCACCTACTCACTCACTCACTCACCTACTCACTCACCTACTCACTCACCTACTCACTCACCTACTCACTCACCTACTCACCTACTCACTCACCTACTCACTCACTCACTATCAGAACTGTCTCAGTGTAGGACTGGGATCATCGTTCACACACAGCCTGCACGTGGAGACCAGTGGGAGCATCATACAGTACCTACTCACCTACTCACTCACCTACTCACTCACCTACTCACCTACTCACTCACCTACTCACTCACCTACTCACTCACCTACTCACTCACCTACTCACTCACCTACTCACTCACTCACTATCAGAACTGTCTGAGTGTAGGACTGGGATCATCGTTCACACACAGCCTGCACGTGGAGACCAGTGGGAGCATCATACAGTACCTACTCACCTACTCACTCACCTACTCACTCACCTACTCACTCACCTACTCACTCACCTACTCACTCACCTACTCACTCACCTACTCACTCACCTACTCACCTACTCACTCTCCTACTCACTCACCTACTCACTCACCTACTCACTCACCTACTCACTCACCTACTCACTCACCTACTCACCTACTCACTCACCTACTCACTCACCTACTCACTCACCTACTCACTCACCTACTCACCTACTCACTCACCTACTCACTCACCTACTCACTCACCTACTCACCTACTCACTCACCTACTCACTCACTCACCTACTCACTCACCTACTCACTCACCTACTCACCTACTCACTCACCTACTCACTCACCTACTCACCTACTCACTCACTCACTATGACAGCTGTCTCAGTGTAGGACTGGGATCATCGTTCACACACAGCCTGCACGTGGAGACCAGTGGGAGCATCATACAGTACCTACTCACCTACTCACTCACCTACTCACCTACTCACCTACTCACTCACCTACTCACTCACTCACTATCAGAACTGTCTCAGTG
>NW_027423178.1:32500-80204 GCF_048934315.1 Petromyzon marinus
TGACAGAGGAGGTGTTCAGGATGGTTGAGAAAAAGCGACAGGCCCACTGTCATTGGCTACAGAATCCCACATCAGAGAAAGAGGAGGCTTACCGCAGCCTTCGCTCGGAGGTTCGGAGAGCCGTGAGGCGCTGCAAGGATGGGTGGTGGTCGCGGGTTGCTGAGGAGATGGAGTCTGCCTTAGTGGCCCGTGATCACAAATCTGTATTTAACTCCATCAAAAAAGTAACCTGCAGCGCCACACCTATTACCATCATTAGGGGAAAAAACGGTGATCCAATCTCCGACCCCCAGGAACAGGTTTGCAGATTTGCTGAGCATTTCTGTGAGGTCCTGGGGGAGGGAAAATCCCTCAGCCAGGAAAACATCGTGGCACAAAGTGAGGATGACCCTGCTGAGGCTGCGGTGCCTCAAATATTGGAAGAAGTCACCCCCTGTGAGTGGCTGGCTGAGGTGCCATCTGCTGAGAAAGTACTGAAGGCGATCCGGAGTCTGAGACCAGGAAAGGCAGCGGGCAGAGATGGTCTCCCAAGCGAAATGCTGAGGGAGGGTGGCGTTTGTGCACAGACTGCCCTATATGACATCATAACAACAGTCTGGACCACTGGACAGGTTCCGCAGGATTGGAAAGATGCCCTGGTGGTCCCCCTTTATAAGAAGGGGGACCGCACAGACTGTAACAACTACAGGGGCATCTCACTCCTCAGTGTGCCGGGAAAGGTCCTGGCAAGGATTATTCAGCATCGCCTTGCCAGGCACGCTGATGAGAGGCTTGCGGAGCCCCAATGCGGTTTCAGGAAAGGGCGGTCCTGCACAGATGCCATATTTTCTGTCCGTCTGCTACAGCAGAGGTGTAGGGAATTCCAACAAGACCTACATCTCTGCTTTATTGACCTGGTCAAGGCCTATGATATCATCAGTAGGCCTGGGCTCTGGGTCGTTCTTCATGCTTTTGGAGTACCTGACCCTCTGCTCACGATCATTAAGGACCTTCATGATGGTGAGTGGGCCCGGGTAAAACTACGTGGCCGGGAGTCAGAGCCATTTCCTGTACACCTTGGGGTGCGACAGGGATGTCCTCTGGCTCCCACATTATTTAACATCTATTTTGACCACGTAGTTCATGAAGCCTTCAATAGCTTTACCGGGGCAATCTCCATATGGTACAGATATAATGGGAGGCTAATCGATGGCCGGGTGCGGTCAAGGGATGGCTCCCTATTGCTCTACCACGTTATGTATGCCGATGATTTGGTAATAGCTGCTCATTCAGAGGAGGAGTTGGAGACGCTGCTGCTGATACTGGAGTGTGCCACTAAGAGATGGGGCCTTACCATCAGCCCCACCAAAACTAAGCACCTGCCTGGGTATTTTGTACCATCAGACACTCCACCCCCACAACTCCCAATCGGTGATGGGGCAGTGGAGAGAGTGGAGAGTTTCCCATACCTGGGCAGTGTGCTTATGACCGGCTCCAGTTTAACAGCAGAGGTCTCACTCCAAATCAATTGAGCGGCAATATGGATTGTGTGAGGAGCTCACAAATCCTTGAAAGATCTGGGCACGGTCCCATCGGTGAGCTCCTCCGGCAGGCAAGGCTGTGTTGGCTGGGTCATGTAGCCCACATGCCCAGCCACCGCATGCCGAAACAGCTTTTGTTCGGCCGGATTGAGGGGGCGAAGCGGGCGCTGCACGGGCTAGAGAAGAGATGGAGTGATGTGGTACAGGAGGACGTGGAGCTGAGTGGACTTGCCGATGACTGGTACCAGCGGTGTCAAGATCGACCTCTGTGGAGGAGGCTCGTGAAGGACGCTACTGGGCAGTTGGAGGCAGTTGCCCTCCAACAACAACGGAGGGCGGAGGAGCGACGCTCACAACAACGAGTGGAGCGCCGGGTGGCTAAAGCACAGCAGGTTGGCACAGTAGGGGGCACAGGTGGTGCATCAGCCAGTCATCTCAGTCATCTCAGTCAGTCGACCCGTGGCACCTGCTGGGTCTGCCCCGTGACCTCCTGCCAGCGGGCATTCGACACTTCACGTGGCCTCAGGGTGCACATAGCCTGGCACAAGCGTCGTGGTGACGTCACCGCCACTTAGTGGCGAATGGCGGTTGTTGTTGTTGTTGTTGTGTCACTGTGTGTGTCACTGTGTGTGTCACTGTGTGTGTGTGTCACTGTGTGTGTGTCACTGTGTGTGTCACTGTGTGTGTGTGTCACTGTGTGTGTGTCACTGTGTGTGTCACTGTGTGTGTCACTCTGTGTCACTGTGTGTGTCACTGTGTGTGTGTCACTGTGTGTGTGTCACTGTGTGTGTCACTGTGTGTGTGTCACTGTGTGTGTCACTGTGTGTGTCACTCTGTGTCACTGTGTGTGTCACTGTGTGTGTGTCACTGTGTGTAACACTGTGTGTGTCACTGTGTGTGTCACTGTGTGTGTGTCACTGTGTGTGTCACTGTGTGTGTCACTCTGTGTCACTATGTGTGTCACTGTGTGTGTGTCACTGTGTGTGTGTCACTGTGTGTGTGTGTCACTGTGTGTGTGTCACTGTGTGTGTGTCACTGTGTCACTGTGTGTGTGTCACTGTGTGTGTGTCACTGTGTTTGTCACTGTGTGTGTGTCACTGTGAGTGTGTCACTGTGTGTGTGTCACTGTGTGTGTGTCACTGTGTGTGTGTATCACTGTGTGTGTCACTGTGTGTGTCACTGTGTGTGTGTCACTGTGTGTGTCACTGTGTGTGTCACTCTGTGTCACTGTGTGTGTGTCACTGTGTGTGTGTCACTGTGTGTGTCACTGTGTGTCACTCTGTGTCACTATGTGTGTCACTGTGTGTGTGTCACTGTGTGTGTGTCACTGTGTGTGTGTCACTGTGTGTGTGTATCACTGTGTGTGTCACTGTGTGTGTGTCACTGTGTGTGTGTCACTGTGTGTGTCACTGTGTGTGTCACTCTGTGTCACTGTGTGTGTCACTGTGTGTGTGTCACTGTGTGTGTGTCACTGTGTGTAACACTGTGTGTGTCACTGTGTGTGTCTCTGTGTGTGTCACTGTGTGTGTGTCACTGTGTCACTGTGTGTGTGTCACTGTGTGTGTGTCACTGTGTGTGTGTCACTGTGTGTGTCACTGTGTGTGTGTCACTGTGAGTGTGTCACTGTGTGTGTGTCACTGTGTGTGTGTATCACTGTGTGTGTCACTGTGTGTGTGTCACTGTGTTTGTCACGCACCACGCCAGACCCATAGACTCATGCCTCTTGGTGAACCCCCCCATGTGACCCCCCGTGACCCCTCGTGACCCCTCGTGACCCCCCCATGTGACCCCTCGTGACCCCCCATGTGACCTCCCATGTGACACCCATGTGACCCCCCATGACCCCCCCATGTGACCCCTCGTGACCCCCCCATGTGACCTCCCATGTGACCCCTCGTGACCCCCCCATGTGACCCCCCATGTGACCCCTCGTGACCCCCCCATGTGACCCCCCATGTGACACCCATGTGACCCCCCCGTCACCCCCCAAGTGACCCCTCGTGACCCCTCGTGACCCCCCATGTGACCCCTCGTGACCCCCCCATGTGACCCCCCAAGTGACCCCTCGTGACCCCTCGTGACCCCCCATGTGACCTCCCATGTGACCCCCCCCCCCAGACTCGTTGGTGTTTGACAACTCCTACTCGTGGGTGCACTCCAAGAAGCTCAAATTCACTGTCAAGATGCTCCCACCCCTGCCTGCTACAGTCACCCAGTCACCCAGTCAGGCACCCAGTCAGTCAGTGACTCAGTCACCCAGTCAGTCACTCAGTCAGTCAGTCACTCAGTGACTCAGTCACCCAGTCACCCAGTCAGTCACTCAGTCACTCAGTCAGTCACCCAGTCAGTCAGTCACTCAGTGACTCAGTCACCCAGTCACCCTGTCACCCAGTCAGTCACTCAGTCACTCAGTCAGTCACCCAGTCACCCAGTCACTCAGTCAGTCACCCAGTCAGTCAGTCACCCAGTGACTCAGTCACTCAGTCAGTCACCCAGTCACTCAGCCACCCAGTCACTCAGTCAGTCAGTGACTCAGTCACCCAGTCACCCAGTCAGTCACTCAGTCACCCAGTCACTCAGTCAGTCACCAAGTCACCCTGTCAGTCACTGAGTGACTCAGTGACTGGGTGAATCAGTCACTCAGTCACCCAGTCACCCAGTCACTCAGTCACCCAGTCAGACACCCAGTCACTCAGTCACCCAGTCAGTCACTCAGTCACCCAGTCACTCAGTGACTCAGTGACTGAGTCACTCACCACACAGAGACCCACAGACTCACCACACAGAGACCCACAGACTCACCACACAGAGACCCACAGACTCACCACACAGAGACCCATAGACTCACCACTCAGAGACCCATAGACTCACCACACAGAGACCCATAGACTCACCACACAGAGATCCATAGACTCATCACATAGAGACCCATAATCTCATCACACAGAGACCCACAGACTCACCACACAGAGACCCATAGACTCACCACACAGAGACCCATAGACTCACCACACAGAGATCCATAGACTCATCACATAGAGATCCATAGACTCATCACACAGAGACCCATAGACTCACCACACAGAGACCCATAGACTCACCACACAGAGACCCATAGACTCAGCACATAGAGACCCACAGACTCACCACACAGAGACCCATAAACTCATCACACAGAGACCCATAGACTCACCATACAGAGACCCATTGACTCACCACACAGAGACCCATAGACTCACCACACAGAGACCCACAGACTCACCACACAGAGACCCACAAACTCACCACACAGAGACCCACAGACTCACCACACAGAGACCCATAGACTCACCACACAGGAACCCACAGACTCACCACACAGAGACCCATAGACTCACCACTCAGAGACCCATAGACTCACCACACAGAGACCCATAGACTCACTCACACAGAGACCGACAGACTCACCACACAGAGACCCATAGACTCACCACACAGAGACCCACAGACTCACCACACAGAGACCCACAGACTCACCACACAGAGACCCATAGACTCACCACACAGAGACCCACAAACTCACCACACAGAGACCCATAGACTCACCACACAGAGACCCATAGACTCACCACACAGAGACCCATAGACTCACCACTCAGAGACCCATAGACTCACCACACAGAGACCCATAGACTCACCACACAGAGACCCATAGACTCATCACACAGAGACCCACAGACTCATCACACAGAGACCCATAGACTCACCACTCAGAGACCCATAGACTCACCACACAGAGACCCATAGACTCACCACACAGAGATCCATAGACTCATCACATAGAGATCCATAGACTCATCACACAGAGACCCATAGACTCACCACACAGAGACCCATAGACTCACCACACAGAGACCCATAGACTCACCACATAGAGACCCACAGACTCACCACACAGAGACCCATAAACTCATCACACAGAGACCCATAGACTCACCATACAGAGACCCATTGACTCACCACACAGAGACCCACAGACTCACCACACAGAGACCCATAGACTCACCACACAGAGACCCATAGACTCACCACACAGGGACCCACAGACTCACCACACAGAGACCCATAGACTCACCACACACTGACCCACAGACTCACCACACAGAGACCCATAGACTCACCACACAGAGACCCATAGACTCACCACACACTGACCCAGACTCACCACACAGAAACCCATAGACTCACCACACAGAGACCCATAGACTCACCACACAGAGACCCATAGACTCACCATACAGAAACCCATAGACTCACCACACAGAGACCCATAGACTCACCACACAGAGACCCATAGACTCACCACACAGAGACCCATAGACTCATGACACAGAGACCCATGACTCACCATACAGATACCCATTGACTCACCACACAGAGACCCATAGACTCACCACACAGAGACCCACAGACTCACCACACAGAGACCCATAGACTCACCACACAGAGACCCATAGGCTCACCACACAGAGACCCATAGACTCACCACACAGAGACCCATAGACTCACCACACAGAGACCCATAGACTCACCACACAGATCCATAGAAATGATGATGGTATTAGTGGTGATGGTGATGGCGTTAATGATGTTAGTGATGATGACGGTTAGCAATGATGATAATGATGATGTTAATGGTGATGATGTTAGTGATGATGATGTTAGTGATGGCGTTCGTGAAAATAGTGATGATGATAGTGATGTTAGTGATGTTAGTGGTGATGTTAATGAAGATGCTATTAGTGATGATGATAGTGATGTTAGTGGTGATGTTAATGAAGATGCTATTAGTGATGTTGATGATAGTGATGATGTTAATACTAATGATGTTAGAGATGATGATGGTGATGATGTTAATGAAGATACTATTGGTGATGATGATAATGATGATGCTATTAGTGATGTTGATGATAGTGATGATGTTAATACTAATGATGATGTTAGAGATGATGATGGTGATGATGCTAATGAAGATGCTATTAGTGATGATGATGTTGGAAATAGTGATAGTGATGATGATGCTAGTGATGATGTTAATGATGATAGTGATAATGTTAATACTAATAATGATGTTAGAGATGATGATGATAGTGATGATGTTAATACTAATGATGATGTTAGAGATGATGATGGTGATGATGATAGTGATAATGTTAATACTAATGATGATGTTAGAGATGATAATGATTATGATAGTGATGATGTTAATACTAATGATGTTAGAGGAGATGACGGTGATGATGATGAAGATGCTATTAGTGATGATGATAGTGATGATGTTAATACTAATGATGATGTTAGAGATTATAATGGTGCTGATGATGATGATAGTGATGATGTTAATACTAATGATGATGTTAGAGATGATGATGGTGATGATGATGTTAATGAAGATGCTATTAGTGATGATGATGGTTATGATGTTAAGACTAATGATGATGATAACGGTATTAATATTATTATTGGGGTAACCCATCAATCTCCACGGACCACTAAAAAATTGTTTTTATTTTAAAAACCCCACTCCAATGACGAACACGCCCACCCATCGCGGCCTAGTTACCCTGCCTGACAAAGTGCACCTCCACTGGGCAGAAATATCTAGGCGAGGCCGGTGTGATGGGGGCGGGGGTGTGGTTGACGCATTAGACTTGCCCGATGATGACTACACTACACTATACACTACACTATACACTACACACGACACTATACACTACACTATACACTACACACTACACTATACACTACACTATACTATACACGACACTACACACTATACTATACACTACACACTATACACTACACTATACTATACATTACACTACACTATACACTACACTATACACTATACACTACACACTACACTACACACTACACTATACACTACACTATACACTACACTATACACTACACTATACATTACACTACACTATACACTACACTACACTATACACTACACACTATACACTACACACTATACACTACACTATACTATACATTACACTACACTATACACTACACTATACACTACATTATACACTACACTATACACACGACACTATACACTACACTATACACTACACTATACACGACACTACACTTTACACTACACTATACACTACACTATACACTACACTATACACTACTCTATACACTATACTATACACTACACTATACACTACACTATACACTACACTATACACTACACTATACACGACACTACACTTTACACTACACTATACACTACACTATACACTACACTATACACTACACTATACACGACACTACACTATACACTACACTATACACTACACTATACACTACACTATACACTACACTATACACTATACACTACACTATACACTACACTATACACTATACTATACACTATACTATACACTACACTATACACTACACTATACACGACACTACACTTTACACTACACTATACACTACACCCTACACTATACACTACACTATACACTACACACTACACTATACACTACACTACTATAAACTACACACTAAACTATACACTACACACTATACACTACACTACTATACACTACACTATACACTACACACTATACACTACACTATACACTACACACTATACACTACACTCTACACTACACTACGCACTACACTACTATGCACAAAACAACACTACTAAACACTACACTATATACTACACTACTACACACTACACTACACACTACACTATACACTACTAAACACTACACTACACACTACACTACACTATACACTACTAAACACTACACACTATACACTACACTATACACTACACTATACACTACTATACACCACACAATACACTACACTATACACTACACTACTACACTACTACTATACACTACACTACACACTACACAACACACTACGCCATACACTATACTATAGACTACACACTACACTACACACTACACTATACACTACACACTACACTACTACTAAACAATACACACTACACTACACTACTAAACACTACACACTACAGTGGTAGTAGTACCAGCAATGCATCCCAGACAGATAACAGAAAAACCCCTTCATCTATGCCCGGGCCCAGCCGATATAAATATTGTTGTTGTTGTGGTGACCCTCAAATCGATTCACGTGGCAGTGCAGGGACAGAGAAGGCGGTGAAACCACGTGACTGCCACTGTACACTACACTATACACTACACCCTACACTATACACTACACTACACACTATACACTACACTATACACTACACTATACACTATACACTACACACTATACACTACACTATACACTACACACTATACATTACACTACACACTACACTATACACTACACACTATACACTACACTACACACTACACTATACACTACACACTACACACTACACTACACACTACACACTACACTATACACTACACTACACACTACACTATACCCTACACTATACACTACACACTATACACTACACACTATACACTACACACCACACTATACACTACACTACTTTACACTACTAAACACTACAAACTACACTACACGCTACACTATACACTACTGAACACTACACTATACACTACACTACTAAACACTACACAACACACTACACACTATACACTACACACTATACACTATACTATACACTACACTACACACTATACACTACACACTACACTATACACGACACTATACTATACACTACACTATACACTACACTACACACTATACACTACACACTATACACTATACACTACACACTATACACTACACTATACACTACACTACACACACTATACACTACACTATACACTACACTATACACTACACACTACACTATACACTACACTACACACTACACTATACACTACACTATACACTACACACTACACTACACTACACACTATACACTATACACTACACACTATACACTACACACTACACTATACACTACACTACACACTACACTATACACTACACACTATACACTACACACTACACTATACACTACACTACACACTACACTATACACTACACTATACACTACACTACACACTATACACTACACACTATACACTACACACTACACTATACACTACACACTACACTACACACTATACACTACACACTATACACTACACACTATACACTACTACACACTACACTACACAACACACTACACTACACACTACACTACACACTACACTACTACTAAACAATACACTATACACTACACTACTAAACACTACACACTACAGTGGTAGTAGTACCAGCAATGCATCCCAGACAGATAACAGAAAAACCCCTTCATCTATGCCCGGGCCCAGCCGATATAAATATTGTTGTTGTTGTGGTGACCCTCAAATCGATTCACGTGGCAGTGCAGGGACAGAGAAGGCGGTGAAACCACGTGACTGCCACTGTACACTACACTATACACTACACCCTACACTATACACTACACACTACACTATACACTACACTATACACTACACTGTACACTACACACTATACACTACACACTACACTATACACTACACTATACACTACTAAACACTACACTATACACTACATTATATACTACACTATACACTACACTATAAACTACACTACACACTACACTATACACTACACTACACACTATACACTACACACTACACTACACTATACACTACACGCTACACTATACACTATACACTACACACTACACTATACACCACTACACACTACACTATACACTACACCTTACACTATACACTACACACTATACCATATACACTGCACTATACACTACACACTACACTATATACTACACTACACACTATACTACACTATACACTACACCCTACACCCTACACTAAACACTATACACTACACCCTACACTAAACACTATACACTACACCCTACACTAAACACTATACACTACACCCTACACTATACACTACACACCACACTACACCCTACACTATACACCACACTACACCCTACACTATACATTACACTATACACTACACCCTACACTATACACTACACTATACACTACACCCTACACTATACACTACACTACTAAACACTACACACTACACTATACACTACACTACACACTGCTGCAACTTTCACGGACAGATTTCAGGACGAGGAATTGAACCGTTCTCAGCACAGACGTTTAATACGTGAGTAATCCATCACGCGAGTAATCCATCACGCGAGTAATCCATCACGCGAGTAATCCATCACGCGAGTAATCCATCACCGCAGATGTAATCTGTCACAGATGTAACACATCACGTGAGTAATCCATCACCGCAGATGTAATCTGTCACAGATGTAACACATCACGTGAGTAATCCATCACCGCAGATGTAATCTGTCACAGATGTAACACATCACGTGAGTAATCCATCACCGCAGATGTAATCTGTCACAGATGTAACACATCACGTGAGTAATCCATCACGTGAGTAATCCATCACCGCAGATGCAATCTGTTACAGATGTAACACATCACGTGAGTAATCCACGCGAGTAATCCATCACCGCAGATGTAATCTGTTACAGATGTAGCACATCACGTGAGTAATCCATCACCGCAGATGTAATCTGTCACAGATGTAACACATCACGTGAGTAATCCATCACCGCAGATGTAATCTGTCACAGATGTAACACATCACGTGAGTAATCCATCACCGCAGATGTAATCTCTCACAGATGTAACACATCATGTGAGTAATCCATCACGTGAGTAATCCATCACCGCAGATGCAATCTGTTACAGATGTAACACATCACGTGAGTAATCCACGCGAGTAATCCATCACCGCAGATGTAATCTGTTACAGATGTAGCACATCACGTGTGTAATCCATCACGTGAGTAATCCATCACCGCAGATGTAATCTGTTACAGATGTAATCGATTACAGATGTAATCTATTACAGATGTAATCCATCACGTGAGTAATCCATCACCGCAGATGTAATCTGTTACAGATGTAATATCTCACAGATGTAATCTATTACAGATGTAATCCATCACGTGAGTAATCCATCATCGCAGATGTAATCTATTACAGATGTAACACATCACGTGAGTAATCCATCACCGCATATGTAATCTGTTACAGATGTAGCACATCACGTATGTAATCCATCACGTGAGTAATGTATCACCGCAGATGTAATCTGTTACAGATGTAATCTATTACAGATGTAATCTATTAGATGTAATCCATCACGTGAGTAATCCATCACCGCAGATGTAATCTGTTACAAATGTAATCTATTCCAGATGTAATCCATCACGTGAGTAATCCATCACCGCAGATGTAATCTGTTACAGATGTAATCTATTATAGATGTAATCCATCACGTGAGTAATCCATCATCGCAGATGTAATCTATTACAGATGCAACACATCACGTGAGTAATCCACCACCGCAGATGTAATCTGTTACAGATGTAATCTATTAGAGATGTAATCCATTACGTGAGTAATCCATCATCGCGGATGTAATCTACTACACATGTAATCTATCACGTGAGTAATCCATCATCGCGGATGTAATCTATTACAGATGTAATCTATTACGTGAGTAATCCATCATCGCAGATGTAATCTATTACAGATGTAATCTATTACAGATGTAATCTATTACAGATGTAATCCATCATCGCGGATGTAATCTATTACAGATGTAATCCATCATCACAGATGTAATCTATTACAGATGTAATCCATCACGTAAGTAATCCATCATCGCGGATGTAATCTATTACAGATGTAATCTATTACAGATGTAATCCATCATCGCGGATGTAATCTATTACAGATGTAATCCATCACGTGAGTAATCCATCATCGCAGATGTAATCTATTACAGATGTAATCCATTACGTGAGTAATCCAACATCGCAGATGTAATCTATTACAAATGTAATCTAACACGCGCACAACGCACCTGGAGTAATCCTCGTAAGTAATCTGACGGTCCGGTGGTGGCTATGAGTTTGGTGGTGGTGGTGGTGGTGGTGTTGGTGGTGGTGGTGGTGTTGGTGGTAGTGGTGATGGTGGTGGTGGTGGTGTTGGTGGTGGTGGTGTTGGTGGTGGTGTTGGTGGTGGTGGTGGTGTTGGTGGTGGTGTTGGTGGTGGTGTTGGTGGTGGTGGTGTTGGTGGTGGTGGTGATGACTATGAGTGTGGTGGTGGTGGTGGTGGCTATGAGTGTGGTGGTGGTGGTGGCTATGAGTGTGGTGGTGGTGGTGTTGGTGGTGGTGGTGGTGTTGGTGGTGGTGTTGGTGGTGGTGTTGGTGGTGGTGGTGGTGTTGGTGGTGGTGGTGTTGGTGGTGGTGATGACTATGAGTGTGGTGGTGGTGGTGGTGGCTATGAGTGTGGTGGTGGTGGTGGTGGTGTTGGTGGTGGTGGTGTTGGTGGTGGTGTTGGTGGTGGTGATAGTGGTGATGGTGGTGGTGGTGTTGGTGGTGTTGGTGGTGGTGGTGGTGGTGTTGGTGGTGGTGGTGTTGGTGGTGGTGGTGTTGGTGGTGGTGGTGGTGTTGGTGGTGGTGGTGTTGGTGGTGGTGTTGGTGGTGGTGTTGGTGGTGGTGGTGGTGTTGGTGGTGGTGTTGGTGGTGGTGATGACTATGAGTGTGGTGGTGGTGGTGGTGGTGGCTATGAGTGTGGTGGTGGTGGTGGTGGCTATGAGTGTGGTGGTGGTGGTGGCTATGAGTGTGGTGGTGGTGGTGGTGTTGGTGGTGGTGGTGGTGTTGGTGGTGGTGGTGGTGTTGGTGGTGGTGGTGGTGTTGGTGGTGGTGGTGGTGGTGTTGGTGGTGGTGGTGTTGGTGGTGGTGATGACTATGAGTGTGGTGGTGGTGGTGGTGGCTATGAGTGTGGTGGTGGTGGTGGTGGTGATGACTATGAGTGTGGTGGTGGTGGTGGTGGTGGTGGCTATGAGTGTGGTGGTGGTGGTGATGACTATGAGTGTGGTGGTGGTGGTGGTGGCTATGAGTGTGGTGGTGGTGATGACTATGAGTGTGGTGGTGGCTATGAGTGTGGTGGTGGTGGTGGAGGCTATGAGTGTGGTGGTGGTGGTGGTGGTGGCTATGAGTGTGGTGGTGGTGGTGGTGGTGGTGGCTATGAGTGTGGTGGTGGTGGTGGTGGTGGCTATGAGTGTGGTGGTGGTGGTGGTGGTGGTGGTGGCTATGAGTGTGGTGGTGGTGGTGGGGGTGCTGGCTATGAGTGTGGTGGTGGTGGTGGCTATGAGTGTGGTGGTGGTGGTGGCTATGAGTGTGGTAGTGGTGGTGGTGGCTATGAGTGTGGTGGTGGCTATGAGTGTGGTGGTGGTGGTGGCTATGAGTGTGGTGGTGGTGGTGGTGGTGGTGATGATGACTATGAGTGTGGTGGTGGTGGTGGTGGTGGTGGCTATGAGTGTGGTGGTGGTGGTGGTGGCTATGAGTGTGGTGGTGGTGGTGGCTATGAGTGTGGTGGTGGTGGTGGTGGTGGCTATGAGTGTGGTGGTGGTGGTGGTGGCTATGAGTGTGGTGGTGGTGGTGGTGGTGGTGGCTATGAGTGTGGTGGTGGTGGTGGTGGTGGCTATGAGTGTGGTGGTGGTGGTGCTGGCTATAAGTGTGGTGGTGGTGGTGGCTATGAGTGTGGTGGTGGTGGTGGTGGCTATGAGTGTGGTAGTGGTGGTGGTGGCTATGAGTGTGGTGGTGGTGGTGGCTATGAGTGTGGTGGTGGTGGCTATGAGTGTGGTGGTGGTGGCGGCTATGAGTGTGGTGGTGGTGGCTATGAGTGTGGTGGTGGTGGCGGCTATGAGTGTGGTGGTGGTGGCTATGAGTGTGGTGGTGGTTGTGGCTATGAGTGTGGTGGTGGTGGTGCTGGCTATGAGTGTCGTGGTGGTGGTGGTGGTGGCTATGAGTGTGGTGGTGGTGGTGGCTATGAGTGTGGTGGTGGTGGTGCTGGCTATGAGTGTGGTGGTGGTGGTGGTGGCTATGAGTGTGGTGGTGGTGGCTATGAGTGTGGTGGTGGTGGCTATGAGTGTGGTGGTGGTGGCTATGAGTGTGGTGGTGGCTATGAGTGTGGTGGTGGTGGTGCTGGCTATGAGTGTGGTGGTGGTGGTGGCTATGAGTGTGGTGGTGCTGGTGGTGGTTGCTGTAAGTGTGGTGGTGGTGGTGGCTATGAGTGTGGTGGTGATGCTGGCTATGAGTGTGGTGGTGGTGGTGGTGGCTATGAGTGTGGTGGTGGTGGTGGTGGCTATGAGTGTGGTGGTGGTGTTGCTGGCTATGAGTGTGGTGGTGGTGGCTATGAGTGTGGTGGTGGTGGTGGTGGCTATGAGTGTGGTGGTGGTGGCTATGAGTGTGATGGTGGCTATGAGTGTGGTGGTGGCTATGAGTGTGGTGGTGGTGGTGGCTATGAGTGTGGTGGTGGTGGCTATGAGTGTGGTGGTGGTGGTGGTGGTGGCTATGAGTGTGGTGGTGGTGGCTATGAGTGTGGTGGTGGTGGTGGTGGCTATGAGTGTGTTGGTGGTGGCTATGAGTGTGATGGTGGTGCTGGTGGCTATGAGTGTGGTGGTGGTGGTGGCTATGAGTGTGGTGGTGGTGGTGGCTATGAGTGTGGTGGTGGTGGTGGCTATGAGTGTGGTGGTGGTGGTGGCTATGAGTGTGGTGGTGGTGGCTATGAGTGTGGTGGTGGTGGCTATGAGTGTGGTGGTGGTGGTGGTTATGAGTGTGGTGGTGGTGGCTATGAGTGTGGTGGTGGTGGTGACTATGAGTGTGGTGGTGGTGGCTATGAGTGTGGTGGTGGCTATGAGTGTGGTGGTGGTGGTTATGAGTGTGGTGGTGGTGGCTATGAGTGTGGTGGTGGTGGTGGCTATGAGTGTGGTGGTGGTGGCTATGAGTGTGGTGGTGGTGGCTATGAGTGTGGTGGTGGCTATGAGTGTGGTGGTGGTGGTTGCTGTAAGTGTGGTGGTGGTGGCTATGAGTGTGGTGGTGGTGGCTATGAGTGTGGTGGTGGTGGCTATGAGTGTGGTGGTGGCTATGAGTGTGGTGGTGGTGGTTGCTGTAAGTGTGGTGGTGGTGGCTATGAGTGTGGTGGTGGTGGCTATGAGTGTGGTGGTGGTGGCTATGAGTGTGGTGGTGGTGGCTATGAGTGTGGTGGCTATGAGTGTGGTGGTGGTGGCTATGAGTGTGGTGGTGGTGGCTATGAGTGTGGTGGTGGTGGTGGCTATGAGTGTGGTGGTGGTGGTGGCTATGAGTGTGGTGGTGGTGGCTATGAGTGTGGTGGTGGTGGTGGCTATGGGTGTGGTGGTGGTGGCTATGAGTGTGGTGGTGGCTATGAGTGTGGTGGTGGTGGCTATGAGTGTGGTGGTGGCTATGAGTGTGGTGGTGGTGGCTATGAGTGTGGTGGTGGCTATGAGTGTGGTGGTGGTGGTTGCTGTAAGTGTGGTGGTGGTGGCTATGAGTGTGGTGGTGGTGGCTATGAGTGTGGTGGTGGTGGCTATGAGTGTGGTGGTGGTGGCTATGAGTGTGGTGGCTATGAGTGTGGTGGTGGTGGCTATGAGTGTGGTGGTGGTGGCTATGAGTGTGGTGGTGGTGGTGGCTATGAGTGTGGTGGTGGTGGTGGCTATGAGTGTGGTGGTGGTGGCTATGAGAGTGGTGGTGGTGGCTATGAGTGTGGTGGTGGTGGTTGCTGTAAGTGTGGTGGTGGTGGCGGCTATGAGTGTGGTGGTGGTGGCTATGAGTGTGGTGGTGGTGGCTATGAGTATGGTGGTGGTGGCTATGAGTGTGGTGGTGGTGGCTATGAGTGTGGTGGTGGCTATGAGTGTGGTGGTGGTGGCTATGAGTGTGGTGGTGGCTATGAGTGTGGTGGTGCTGGCTATGAGTGTGGTGGTGGTGGCTATGAGTGTGGTGGTGGTGGCTATGAGTGTGGTGGTGGTGGCTATGAGTGTGGTGGTGGTGGCTATGAGTGTGGTGGTGGTGGCTATGAGTGTGGTGGTGGTGGCTGAGTGTGGTGGTGGTGGCTATGAGTGTGGTGGTGGTGGCTATGAGTGTGGTGGTGGTGGTGGCTATGAGTGTGGTGGTGGTGGCTATGAGTGTGGTGGTGGTGGCTATGAGTGTGGTGGTGGTGGCTATGAGTGTGGTGGTGGTGGTGGTGGCTATGAGTGTGGTGGTGGTGGCTATGAGTGTGGTGGTGGTGGCTATGAGTGTGGTGGTGGTGGTGGCTATGAGTGTGGTGGTGGTGGCTATGAGTGTGGTGGTGGCTATGAGTGTGGTGGTGGTGGCTATGAGTGCGGTGGTGGTGGCTATGAGTGTGGTGGTGGTGGTGGCTATGAGTGTGGTGGTGGTGGTGGCTATGAGTGTGGTGGTGGTGGTGGTGGAGGTGGTGGCTATGAGTGTGGTGGTGGTGGCTATGAGTGTGGTGGTGTTGGCTATGAGTGTGGTGGTGGTGGCTATGAGTGTGGTGGTGGTGGCTATGAGTGTGGTGGTGGTGGTGGCTATGAGTGTGGTGGTGGTGGCTATGAGTGTGGTGGTGGTGGTGGCTATGAGTGTGGTGGTGGTGGTGGCTATGAGTGTGGTGGTGGTGGCTATGAGTGTGGTGGTGGTGGTGGCTATGAGTGTGGTGGTGGTGGTGGAGGTGGTGGCTATGAGTGTGGTGGTGGTGGCTATGAGTGTGGTGGTGTTGGCTATGAGTGTGGTGGTGGTGGCTATGAGTGTGGTGGTGGTGGCTATGAGTGTGGTGGTGGTGGTGGCTATGAGTGTGATGGTGGTTGCTATGAGTGTGGTGGTGGTGGCTATGAGTGTGGTGGTGGTGCTGGCTATGAGCGTGGTGGTGGTGGTGGTGGCTATGAGTGTGGTGGTGGTGGCTATGAGTGTGGTGGTGGTGCTGGCTATGAGTGTGGTGGTGGTGGTGCTGGCTATGAGTGTGGTGGTGGTGGTGGCTACGAGTGTGGTGGTGGTTGCTATGAGTGTGGTGGTGGTGGCTATGAGTGTGGTGGTGGTGGTTGCTGTAAGTGTGGTGGTGGTGGTGGCTATGAGTGTGGTGGTGGTGCTGGCTATGAGCGTGGTGGTGGTGGTGGTGGCTATGAGTGTGGTGGTGGTGGCTATGAGTGTGGTGGTGGTGCTGGCTATGAGTGTGGTGGTGGTGGTGGCTATGAGTGTGGTGGTGGTGGTGCTGGCTATGAGTGTGGTGGTGGTGGCTATGAGTGTGGTGGTGGTGGCTATGAGTGTGGTGGTGGTGGTGGTGGCTATGAGTGTGGTGGTGGTGGTGGTGCTGGCTATGAGTGTGGTGGTGGTGGTGGCTATGAGTGTGGTGGTGGTGGTGGCTATGAGTGTGGTGGTGGTGGTGGCTATGAGTGTGGTGGTGGTGGTGGTGGCTATGAGTGTGGTGGTGGTGGTGGCTATGAGTGTGGTGGTGGTGGCTATGAGTGTGGTGGTGGTGGTGGTGGCTATGAGTGTGGTGGTGGTGGTGGCTATGAGTATGGTGGTGGTGGTGGCTATGAGTGTGGTGGTGGTGGTGGTGGTGGCTATGAGTGTGGTGGTGGTGGCTATGAGTGTGGTGGTGGTGCTGGCTATGAGTGTGGTGGTGGTGGTGGTGCTGGCTATGAGTGTGGTGGTGGTGGTGGCTATGAGTGTGGTGGTGGTGGTGCTGGCTATGAGTGTGGTGGTGGTGGTGGCTATGAGTGTGGTGGTGGTGGCTATGAGTGTGGTGGTGGTGGTGGCTATGAGTGTGGTGGTGGTGGTGGCTATGAGTGTGGTGGTGGTGGTGGCTATGAGTGTGGTGGTGGTGGTGGCTATGAGTGTGGTGGTGGTGGTGGCTATGAGTGTGGTGGTGGTGGCTATGAGTGTGGTGGTGGTGGTGGCTATGAGTGTGGTGGTGGTGGTGGTGGTGGCTATGAGTGTGGTGGTGGTGGCTATGAGTGTGGTGGTGGTGGTGGTGGCTATGAGTGTGGTGGTGGTGGTGGTGGCTATGAGTGTGGTGGTGGTGGTGGCTATGAGTGTGGTGGTGGTGGCTATGAGTGTGGTGGTGGTGGTGGTGGCTATGAGTGTGGTGGTGGTGGTGGCTATGAGTGTGGTGGTGGTGGTGCTGGCTATGAGTGTGGTGGTGCTGGCTATGAGTGTGGTGGTGGCTATGAGTGTGGTTGTGGTGGTGCTGGCTATGAGTGTGGTGGTGGTGGTGGCTATGAGTGTGGTGGTGGTGGTGGTGGCTATGAGTGTGGTGGTGCTGGTGCTGGCTATGAGTGTGGTGGTGGTGGCTATGAGTGTGGTGGTGGTGGTGGTGCTGGCTATGAGTGTGGTGGTGGTGGTGGTGGCTATGAGTGTGGTGGTGGTGGTAGCTATGAGTGTGGTGGTGGTGGCTATGAGTGTGGTGGTGGTGGTGGTGGCTATGAGTGTGGTGGTGGTGCTGGCTATGAGTGTGGTGGTGGTGGTGGCTATGAGTGTGGTGGTGGTGGTAGCTATGAGTGTGGTGGTGGTGGTGGTGGTGGGGGTGGTGGTGGTGGCTATGAGTGTGGTGGTGGTGGTGGTGGTGGGGGTGGTGGTGGTGGTGGTGCTGGCTATGAGTGTGGTGGTGGTGGTGGCTATGAGTGTGGTGGTGGTGGTGGGGGTGGTGGTGGTGGTGCTGGCTATGAGTATGGTGGTGGTGGTGGCTATGAGTGTGGTGGTGGTGGTGGTGGCTATGAGTGTGGTGGTGGTGGCTATGAGTGTGGTGGTGGTGCTGGCTATGAGTGTGGTGGTGGTGGCTATGAGTGTGGTGGTGGTGGTGGTGGCTATGAGTGTGGTGGTGGTGGTGGTGGCTATGAGTGTGGTGGTGCTGGCTATGAGTGTGGTGGTGGTGGCTATGAGTGTGGTGGTGGTGGTGGTGGTGGTGCTGGCTATGAGTGTGGTGGTGGTGGTGGTGGTGCTGGCTATGAGTGTGGTGGTGGTGGTGGTGCTGGCTATGAGTGTGGTGGTGGTGGTGGTGGTGGCTATGAGTGTGGTGGTGGTGGTGGTGGTGGCTATGAGTGTGGTGGTGGTGGTGGTGGTAGCTATGAGTGTGGTGGTGGTGGTGGCTATGAGTGTGGTGGTGGTGGTGGCTATGAGTGTGGTGGTGGTGGTGGTAGCTATGAGTGTGGTGGTGGTGGTGGCTATGAGTGTGGTGGTGGTGGCTATGAGTGTGGTGGTGGTGCTGGCTATGAGTGTGGTGGTGGTGGCTATGAGTGTGGTGGTGGTGGTGTTTGTGGTGGCTATGAGTGTGGTGGTGGTGGTGGTGCTGGCTATGAGTGTGGTGGTGGTGGTGGTGGCTATGAGTGTGGTGGTGGTGGTGGTGGCTATGAGTGTGGTGGTGGTGGTGGTGGTCGTGGTAGCTATGAGTGTGGTGGTGGTGGTGGCTATGAGTGTGGTGGTGGTGGTGGTGGCTATGAGTGTGGTGGTGGTGCTGGCTATGAGTGTGGTGGTGGTGGTGGTGGTGCTGGCTATGAGTGTGGTGGTGGTGGTGGTGGCTATGAGTGTGGTGGTGGTGGTGGTGCTGGCTATGAGTGTGGTGGTGGTGGTGGTGGTGGCTATGAGTGTGGTGGTGGTGGTGGCTATGAGTGTGGTGGTGGTGGCTATGAGTGTGGTGGTGGTGGTGGCTATGAGTGTGGTGGTGGTGGTGGCTATGAGTGTGGTGGTGGTGGTGGTGGTGGCTATGAGTGTGGTGGTGGTGGTGGCTATGAGTGTGGTGGTGGTGGCTATGAGTGTGGTGGTGGTGGTGGCTATGAGTGTGGTGGTGGTGGTGGTGGCTATGAGTGTGGTGGTGGTGGCTATGAGTGTGGTGGTGGTGGTGGCTATGAGTGTGGTGGTGGTGGTGGTGGCTATGAGTGTGGTGGTGGTGGCTATGAGTGTGGTGGTGGTGGCTATGAGTGTGGTGGTGGTGGCTATGAGTGTGGTGGTGGTGGTGGTGGCTATGAGTGTGGTGGTGGTGGCTATGAGTGTGGTGGTGGTGGTGCTGGCTATGAGTGTGGTGGTGCTGGCTATGAGTGTGGTGGTGGCTATGAGTGTGGTTGTGGTGGTGCTGGCTATGAGTGTGGTGGTGGTGGTGGCTATGAGTGTGGTGGTGGTGGTGGTGGTGGCTATGAGTGTGGTGGTGCTGGTGCTGGCTATGAGTGTGGTGGTGGTGGCTATGAGTGTGGTGGTGGTGGTGCTGGCTATGAGTGTGTTGGTGGTGGTGGTGGCTATGAGTGTGGTGGTGGTGGTAGCTATGAGTGTGCTGGTGGTGGCTATGAGTGTGGTGGTGGTGGTGGTGGTGGTGGCTATGAGTGTGGTGGTGGTGCTGGCTATGAGTGTGGTGGTGGTGGTGGTGGCTATGAGTGTGGTGGTGGTGGTAGCTATGAGTGTGGTGGTGGTGGTGGTGGTGGGGGTGGTGGTGGTGGTGGTGGTGGCTATGAGTGTGGTGGTGGTGGTGGTGGTGGGGGTGGTGGTGGTGGTGGTGCTGGCTATGAGTGTGGTGGTGGTGGTGGCTATGAGTGTGGTGGTGGTGGTGGGGGTGGTGGTGGTGGTGCTGGCTATGAGTATGGTGGTGGTGGTGGCTATGAGTGTGGTGGTGGTGGTGGCTATGAGTGTGGTGGTGGTGGCTATGAGTGTGGTGGTGGTGCTGGCTATGAGTGTGGTGGTGGTGGCTATGAGTGTGGTGGTGGTGGTGGCTATGAGTGTGGTGGTGGTGGTGGTGGCTATGAGTGTGGTGGTGCTGGCTATGAGTGTGGTGGTGGTGGTGGCTATGAGTGTGGTGGTGGTGGTGGTGGTGCTGGCTATGAGTGTGGTGGTGGTGGTGGTGCTGGCTATGAGTGTGGTGGTGGTGGTGGTGGTGGCTATGAGTGTGGTGGTGGTGGTGGTGGCTATGAGTGTGGTGGTGGTGGTGGTGGTAGCTATGAGTGTGGTGGTGGTGGTGGTGGCTATGAGTGTGGTGGTGGTGGTGGTGGCTATGAGTGTGGTGGTGGTGGTGGTAGCTATGAGTGTGGTGGTGGTGGTGGCTATGAGTGTGGTGGTGGTGGCTATGAGTGTGGTGGTGGTGCTGGCTATGAGTGTGGTGGTGGTGGCTATGAGTGTGGTGGTGGTGGTGTTGGTGGTGGCTATGAGTGTGGTGGTGGTGGTGCTGGCTATGAGTGTGGTGGTGGTGGTGGCTATGAGTGTGGTGGTGGTGGTGGTGGTGGCTATGAGTGTGGTGGTGGTGGTGGTGGTAGCTATGAGTGTGGTGGTGGTGGTGGTGGCTATGAGTGTGGTGGTGGTGGTGGTGGTGGCTATGAGTGTGGTGGTGGTGCTGGCTATGAGTGTGGTGGTGGTGGTGGTGGTGCTGGCTATGAGTGTGGTGGTGGTGGTGGTGGTGGCTATGAGTGTGGTGGTGGTGGTGCTGGCTATGAGTGTGGTGGTGGTGGTGGTGGTGGCTATGAGTGTGGTGGTGGTGGTGGTGCTGGCTATGAGTGTGGTGGTGGTGGTGGTGGTGGTGGCTATGAGTGTGGTGGTGGTGGTGGCTATGAGTGTGGTGGTGGTGGTGGTGGTAGCTATGAGTGTGGTGGTGGTGGTGGTGGTGGTGGCTATGAGTGTGGTGGTGGTGGTGGTGGTGGCTATGAGTGTGGTGGTGGTGGTGGTGCTGGCTATGAGTGTGGTGGTGGTGGTGGCGGCGGTGGTTGCTGACCGCTGCTATCAGACAGGCTGCTTGAACGACAGCGTGACCGCTGATGCTGCTGCTGCTGCTGATGCTGCTGCTGCTGATGCTGCTGCTGGCGGCTGTAGGCTGGAGGTAGGAACAGCTGCCCAGCAGGCTGTCCGCTGCAGGTCTGGACCCGTCCTGGATGTATCTGCGTTGGCATGAAGGCAGAGTTGACAGTCGCACGTGAATCCGGTATAGCCCCGTGAGACATTCGGCTGTCGAACCGAGTGCAAGACGCAACGGACAAAAACTAAAACACGAACAAGACAAACGTCATCACCATCACCAACATCACCAACATCAACATCATCACCAACAACATCATCACCAACATCATCATCACCAACATCATTACCAACATCATCACCAACATCATCACCAACATCATCAACATCACCATCATCACCAACATCATCAACATCACCATCATCATCACCATCATCACCATCACCAACATCATCACCAACATCAACATCATCACCACCATCATCATCAACATCACCATCATCACAATCAACATCATCACCAACATCATCACCAACATCACCAACATCATCACCATCATCACCAACATCATCACCAACATCATCACCAACATCATCACCAACATCACCAACATCATCATCAACATCATCATCAACATCATCACCAACATCACCATCACCATCACCAACATCACCACCAACATCAACATCAACATCACCAACATCATCACCAACATCAACATCAACATCACCAACATCATCACCAACATCAACATCATCACCAACATCAACATCATCATCATCAACATCATAACCACCATCAACATCATCACCATCATCAACATCATCATGAACATCATCAACATCATCACCACCATCAACATCATCACCACCATCAACATCATCATGAACATCATTATCACCAACATCAACATCATCACCATCATCAACATCACCAACATCAACAACATCATCACCATCAACATCATCACCATCATCATCACCATCAACATCATCACCATCAACATCACCATCATCACCATCAACATCATCACCATCAACATCAACATCACCAACATCAACATCATCACCAACATCAACATCATCACCATCAACATCACCATCAACATCATCTCCAACATCATCACCAACATCAACATCATCACCAACATCATCACCAACATCAACATCATCACCATTATTACCAACATCATCACCAACATCACCATCATCACCATAAACATCACCATCATCACCAACAACATCATCACCATCACCAACACCATCACCAACATCATCATCACCAACATCAACCTCATCACCAACATCATCACCATCATCAACATCATCATCACCATCACCATCATCACCATCAACATCATCACCAACATCATCACCATCATCAACATCATCATCACCATCACCATCATCACCATCAACATCATCACCATCATCAACATCACCAACATCAACATCATCACCATCACCATCATCACCATCAACATCATCACCATCATCACCAACATCACCATCATCACCATCATCATCACCATCATCACCATCATCACCAAGATCAACATCACCAACATCATCACCATCATCATCACCATCACCAACATCATCACCATCAACATCATCACCAACATCACCAACACCATCACCATCACCAACATCATCATCACCATCATCACCATCATCACCATCATCATCACCATCACCATCACGAACATCATCATCACCATCATCACCATCAACATCATCACCAACATCATCACCAACATCAACATCATCACCAACATCAACATCACCAACATCACCATCAACATCATCACCATCATCACCATCAACATCATCACCATCACCATCACCAACATCACCATCATCACCATCATCATCACCAACATCACCATCATCACCATCAACATCACCAACATCAACATCACCATCATCATCACCAGCACCATCAACATCATCATGAACATCATCATCATCAACAACATCAACATCATCACCATCAACATCATCACCAACATCATCACCAACATCAACATCACCATCATCAACATCATCACCAACATCAACGTCATCACCAACATCAACATCATCACCAACATCATCACCAACATCAACATCATCACCATCAACATCATCATCATTACCATCACCATCATCACCATCAACATCATCACCATCATCAACGTCACCAACATCATCATCATCACCATCATCACCATCAACATCATCACCATCACCAACATCATCATCACCATCAACATCACCACCATCATCACCAACATCATCACCATCACCAACATCACCATCATCACCATCATCATCATCACCAACATCACCATCATCACCATCAACATCACCATCATCACCAACAACATCATCACCATCACCAACACCATCACCATCACCAACATCAACATCACCATCATCACCATCATCATCATCACCATCACCATCATCACCAACATCAACATCACCAACATCATCACCATCACCAACATCACCATCACCAACATCACCACCAACATCAACATCATCATCACCATCACCAACATCATCACCAACATCAACATCACCAACATCATCACCATCAACATCATCACCAACATCATCATCATCACCATCATCACCATCATCATCAACAACATCATCATCACCACCACCACCTCCTTTGGTTCTTTCAGTAAAGGCTCACCGTAACGTGGAACGAGAATAATAAAATAATAAAATTAATAAAATAACGCGACAAGATTCTCGCGACGTTTCGGCCGCAAAGCAAGCGGCCGTCGCGAGAATTTTCCCGGCGTTATTTCATTATTTTATTATCATTACCACGTGGGTGGTGACTTTACTGAATAGAACCTAGGGAAGATGAATCCTTGCAGTCAAATCGAAATGTGACTTTGCGTGACTTTGGGTGGGGGGGAAATGGAAAAAAATTGAAGTCAAAATATCGCTGGAAAAAAGCGCCGTACAAAACAAGCCAAACAACAACAACCACAACAACCACAAGACAACTTAAGATTAAGGCCGTCAGTCTAACTCCGTAGCACGACAAACGAAAACATGGGCAAAACAAAAACGCCTTCGAAATCACCAACACAAAGCCGCTAATGGAATGTAACAGTGATCATAACAATAAACTACATAAATAACACGTTAACATTAAACTACATAAATAACACGTTAACATTAAACTACATAAATAACACGTTAACATTAAACTACATAAATAACACGTTAACATTAAACTACATAAATAACACGTTAACTATAAACTACATAAATAACACGTTAACAATAAACTACATAAATAACACGTTAACAATAAACTACATAAATAACACGTTAACTATAAACTACATAAATAACACGTTAACATTAAACTACATAAATAACACGTTAACTATAAACTACATAAATAACACGTTAACATTAAACTACATAAATAACATGTTAACAATAAACTACATAAATAACACGTTAACAATAAACAACATAAATAACACGTTAACAATAAACTACATAAATAACACGTTAACATTAAACTACATAAATAACACGTTAACATTAAACTACATAAATAACACGTTAACTATAAACTACATAAATAACACGTTAACAATAAACTACATAAATAACACGTTAACATTAAACTACATAAATAACACGTTAACAATAAACTACATAAATAACACGTTACCATTAAACTACATAAATAACACGTTAACTATAAACTACATAAATAACACGTTAACATTAAACTACATAAATAACACGTTAACATTAAACTACATAAATAACACGTTAACTATAAACTACATAAATAACACGTTAACAATAAACTACATAAATAACACGTTAACATTAAACTACATAAATAACACGTTAACTATAAACTACATAAATAACACGTTAACATTAAACTACATAAATAACACGTTAACTATAAACTACATAAATGACACGTTAACATTAAACTACATAAATAACACGTTAACAATAAACTACATAAATAACACGTTAACATTAAACTACATAAATAACACGTTAACAATAAACTACATAAATAACACGTTAACAATAAACTACATAAATAACACGTTAACAATAAACTACATAAATAACACGTTAACAATAAACTACATAAATAACACGTTAACTATAAACTACATAAATAACACGTTAACAATAAACTACATAAATAACACGTTAACATTAAACTACATAAATAACACGTTAACAATAAACTACATAAATAACACGTTAACTATAAACTACATAAATAACACGTTAACATTAAACTACATAAATAACACGTTAACAATAAACTACATAAATAACACGTTAACAATAAACTACATAAATAACACGTTAACATTAAACTAAATAAATAACATGTTAATAATAAACTACATAAATAACACGTTAACATTAAACTACATAAATAACACGTTAACATTAAACTACATAAATAACACGTTAACAATAAACTACATAAATAACACGTTAACAATAAACTACATAAATAACACGTTAACATTAAACTACATAAATAACACGTTAACATTAAACTACATAAATAACACGTTAACATTAAACTACATAAATAACACGTTAACAATAAACTACATAAATAACACGTTAACATTAAACTACATAAATAACACGTTAACATTAAACTACATAAATAACACGTTAACAATAAACTACATAAATAACACGTTAACAATAAACTACATAAATAACACGTTAACAATAAACTACATAAATAACACGTTAACATTAAACTACATAAATAACACGTTAACAATAAACTACATAAATAACACGTTAACAATAAACTACATAAATAACACGTTAATAATAAACTACATAAATAACACGTTAACAATAAACTACATAAATAACACGTTAACTATAAACTACATAAATAACACGTTAACAATAAACTACATAAATAACACGTTAACAATAAACTACATAAATAACACGTTAACAAAAAACTACATAAATAACACGTAAACAATAAACTACATAAATAACACGTTAACATTAAACTACATAAATAACACGTTAACATTAAACTACATAAATAGCACGTTAACAATAAACTACATAAATAACACGTTAACAATAAACTACATAAATAACACGTTAACTATAAACTGACTGAGTGAGTGACTGACTGAGTGACTGAGTGACTTAGTGACTGACTGACTGAGTGACTGACTGACTGAGTGAGCGAGTAACTGACTGACAGTGACTGAGTGACAGAGTGACTGAGTGAGTGACTGACTGAGTGACTGAATGAGTGAGTGACTGACTGAGTGAGTAACTGAGTGACTGACTGAGTTAGTGACTGAGTGAGTGACTGAGTGACTGACTGAGTGAGTGATGACTGAGTGAGTGACTGACTGAGTGATTGAGTGAGTGACTGACTGAGTGACTGAGTGACTGACTGACTGACTGAGTGACTGACTGAGTGACTGACTGAGTGACTGAGTGACTGAATGACTGACTGAGTGACTGACTGAGTGACTGACTGAGTGACTGAGTGACTAACTGACTGAGTAACTGAGTGACTGACTGACTGAGTGACTGACTGAGTGAGTGACTGACTGAGTGACTGAGTGACTGACTGACTGAGTGACTAAGTGACTGAGTGAGTGACTGAGTGACTGACTGAGTGACTGACTGAGTGACTGACTGACTGAGTGACTGACTGACTGAGTGACTGACTGAGTGACTGAGTGACTGACTGAGTGACTGAGTGACTAACTGACTGAGTAACTGAGTGACTGACTGACTGACTGAGTGACTGACTGAGTGACTGACTGACTAACTGAGTGACTGAGTGACTGAGTGACTGACTGAGTGACTGACTGAGTGACTGACTGAGTGACTGACTGACTGAGTGACTGACTGAGTGACTGACTGACTGAGTGACTGACTGACTGAGTGAGTGACTGAGTGACTGACTGACTAACTGACTGAGTGACTGACTGAATGACTGACTGAGTGACTGACTGACTGAGTGACTGACGGAGTGACTGACTGACTAACTGACTGAGTGACTGACTGACTGAGTGACTGACTGACTGAGTGACTGACTGACTGACTGAGTGACTGACTGACTGACTGACTGACTGAGTGACTGACTGACTAACTGACTGAGTGACTGACTGAGTAACTGAGTGACTGACTGACTGAGTGACTGACTGACTGAGTGACTGACTGAGTGACTGACTGACTGACTGACTGACTGAGTGACTGACTGACTAACTGACTGAGTGACTGACTGAGTAACTGAGTGACTGACTGACTGAGTGACTGACTGACTGAGTGACTGACTGAGTGACTAACTGACTGAGTGACTGACTGAGTGACTGACTGACTGACTGAGTCACCTGTATGTACTGCTGTGCCGGGTGTGGTGAGTGCGGCGTGCCGGTGGCTGCCGCCGGCTGTGCCGCGTACACCGCGCCTGGCACGGCAGGCAGCACCGGAGCGACGAGGACGCTGGTGGGAACCAGCAGAGTGCCTCCAGGCACCAGCGCACCCGCCTGGCCAAACCTGCAGTCAGTCAGTCAATCGGTTAGTCAGTCAATCAGTTAGTCACTCACTCAGTCACTCACTCACTCAGTCACTCACTCAGTTAGTCAGTCAGTTAGTCAGTCAGTCACTCAGTCAGTCACTCACTCAGTCAGTCACTCAGTCAGTCACTCACTCAGTCACTCAGTCACTCAGTTAGTCAGTCACTCAGTCAGTCACTCAGTCAGTCAGTCACTCAGTTAGTCAGTCAGTAACTTAGTCAGTCACTCAGTCAGTCAATCAGTCAGTCAGTCACTCAGTGAGTCAGTCACTCAGTCAGTCAGTCAGTCCGTCAGTCAGTCAGGCACTCAGTCAGTCGGTCAGTCGGTCAGTCGGTCAGTCAGTCACTCAGTCAGTCACTCAGTCAGTCACTCGGTCAGTCAGTCACTCAGTGAGTCAGTCACTTAGTCAATCACTCGGTCAGTCCGTCAGTCAGTCAGTCAGTCACTCAGTCAGTCACTAAGTCAGTCAGTCGGTCAGTCAGTCACTCAGTCAGTCACTCGGTCAGTCAGTCACTCAGTGAGTCAGTCACTTAGTCAATCACTCGGTCAGTCCGTCAGTCAGTCAGTCAGTCACTCAGTCAGTCACTAAGTCAGTCAGTCACTCAGTCAGTCACTAAGTCAGTCAGTCGGTCAGTCAGTCACTCAGTCAGTCACTCGGTCAGTCAGTCAGTCACACAGTCAATCAGTCAATCAGGCACTCAGTCGGTCACTCAGTCACTCAGTCAGTTAGTCACTCGGTCAGTCAGTCACTCAGTCAGTCGGTCACTCAGTCAGTCAATCAGTCAGTCACTCGGTCATTCACTCAGTCAGTCAGTCAATCAGTCACTTAGTCAGTCACTCGGTCAGTCAGTCACTCACTCAGGCACTCAATCAGTCGGTAACTCAGTCACTCAGTCAGTCACTCAGTCAGTCACTCAGTCAGTCAATCAGTCAATCAGTCAGGCATTCAGTCAGTCGGTAACTCTTTCACTCAGTCAGTCACTCAGTCAGGCAATCAGTCAGTCACTCACTCACCCACCCACCCACCCACTCACTCACCCACCCACTCACTCAACCACCAACTCACCCACCCATCCACTCACCCACCCATCCACTCACTTACTCACTCACTCACCCACTCACTCACTCACTCACCCACTCACTCACTCACCCACTCACTCACTCACCCACTCACTCACACACCAACTCACTCACTCACTCACCCACCCACTCACTCACTCACCCACCCACTCACTCACACACCCACCCACCCACTCACTCACTCACTCACCCACCCACCCACCCACTCAGCCACTCACTCACTCACTCACCCACCCACTCACTCACTCACCCACTCACTCACCCACCCACTCACTCACCCACCCACTCACGCACCCACTCACCCACTCACCCACCCACTCACCTACCCACTCACCCACCCACCAACTCACTCACTCACCCACCCACCCACCCACCCACTCACTCACCCACTCACTCACCCACCCACTCACCCACTCACTCACCCACCCACCCACTCACCCACCCAGTCACTCACCCACTCACCCACCCACTCACTCACCCACCCACCCACCCACTCACTCACCCACCCACTCACTCACTCACCCACCCACCCACCCACCTACTCACCCACCCACTCACCCACCCAACCACTCACCCACTCACTCACTCACTCACCCACCCACCCACCCACTCACCCACCCACTCACCCCACTCACCCACCCACTCACCCACTCACCCACCCACCCACTCAGCCACTCACTCACTCACTCACCCACCCACTCACTCACTCACCCACTCACTCACCCACCCACTCACTCACCCACCCACTCACGCACCCACTCACCCACTCACCCACCCACTCACCTACCCACTCACCCACCCACCAACTCACTCACTCACTCACCCACCCACCCACCCACCCACTCACTCACCCACTCACTCACCCACCCACTCACCCACTCACTCACCCACCCACTCACCCACCCACTCACCCACTAACCCACTCACTCACCCACCCACTCACCCACTTATTCCACTCACTCACCCACCTACTCACCCACTCACTCACTTACCCACCCACTCACCCACTCACACACCCACTCAGTTACTCACCCACTCACCCACCCACCCACCCACCCACAAACCCACCCACCCATTCACCCACCAACCCACTCACCCACCCACTCACCCACCCACTCACCCACCCACCCACTCACCCACCCACTCACCCACTCACCCACTCACCCACCCACCCACTCACCCACCCACCCACTCACTCACTCACCCACTCACCCACTCACCCACCCACTCACCCACTCACTCACCCACCCACCCACTCACCCACCCAGTCACTCACCCACTCACCCACCCACTCACTCACCCACCCACCCACCCACTCACTCACCCACCCACTCACTCACTCACCAACCCACCCACCCACTCACCCACTCACTCACTCACTCACCCACCCACTCATCCACCCACTCACCCACTCACTCACTCACCCACTCACCCACCCACCCACTCACCCACCCACCCACTCACTCACTCACTCACCCACCCCCACCTACTCACCCACCCACTCACCCACCCAACCACTCACCCACTCACTCACTCACTCACCCACCCACCCACCCACCCACACCCACTCACCCACTCACCCCACCCACCCACCCACTCACCCACCCACCCCACCCACCCACCCACCCACCCACCCGCTCACCCACTCACTCCCCTTCACTCACCCACCCACCCACCCACCCACTCACCACCCACCCACCCACCCCACCACCCACCCACTCACCCACCCATTCTACCTCACTCACTCACTCACCCACTCACCCCACCCACCTCACCACACCCACCCACCCACCCACTCACCCACCCACCCACCCCACCCACCCATCACCCACCCACCCACTCACCCACCCACCCACTCACTCACTCACCCACCTCACCCACCCACTCACCCACCCACTCACCCACCCACCCACTCACCCACCCAGGTCCACTCACCCACTCACCACCCACTCACTCCACCCACCCACTCACCCCACCCACTCACTCACCCACCCACTCACTCACCACCCACCCACTCACTCACACCACCCACCCACCCCTCACTCACTCACCCACCCACCCACCCACTCAGCCACTCACTCACTCACTCACCCACCCACTCACTCACTCACCCACTCACTCACCCACCCACTCACTCACCCACCCACTCACGCACCCACTCACCCACTCACCCACCCACTCACCTACCCACTCACCCACCCACCAACTCACTCACTCACTCACCCACCCACCCACCCACTCACTCACCCACTCACTCACCCACCCACTCACTCACCCACTCACTCACCCACCCACTCACCCACCCACTCACCCACTAACCCACTCACTCACCCACCCACTCACCCACTTACCCACTCACTCACCCACCTACTCACCCACTCACTCACTTACCCACCCACTCACCCACTCACACACCCACTCACTTACTCACCCACTCACCCACCCACCCACAAACCCACCCACCCACTCACCCACCAACCCACTCACCCACCCACTCACCCACCCACCCACTCACCCACCCATCCACCCACTCACCCACTCACCCACTCACCCACCCACCCACTCACTCACTCACCCACTCACCCACTCACCCACCCACTCACCCACTCACTCACCCACCCACCCACTCACCCACCCAGTCACTCACCCACTCACCCACCCACTCACTCACCCACCCACCCACCCACTCACTCACCCACCCACTCACTCACTCACCAACCCACCCACTCACTCACTCACCCACTCACTCACTCACCCACTCACCCACTCACTCACTCACTCACCCACTCATCCACCCACTCACCCACTCACTCACTCACTCACCCACTCACCCACCCACCCACCCACTCACCCACCCACCCACTCACTCACTCACCCACCCACCCACCTACTCACCCACCCACTCACCCACCCAACCACTCACCCACTCACTCACTCACTCACCCACCCACCCACTCACCCACTCACTCACCCACTCACCCACCCACTCACCCACTCACCCACTCACCCACCCACTCACGCACTCACCCACCCACCCACTCACCCACCCACTCACCCACCCACCCACTCACCCACTCACTCACTCACTCGCCCACCCACCCACCCACTCACCCACCCACCCACCCACTCACCCACCCACTCACCCACCCATTCACTCACTCACCCACTCACTCACTCACTCACCCACTCACCCACCCACTCACCAACTCACCCACCCACTCACCCACTCACCCACCCACCCACTCATCCACCCACCCACTCACCCATCCACCCACTCACCCACCCACCCACTCACTCACTCACCCACTCACCCACCCACTCACCCACTCACTCACCCACCCACCCACTCACCCACCCAGTCACTCACCCACTCAACCACCCACTCACTCACCCACCCACCCACTCACCCACCCACTCACTCACCCACCCACTGACTCACTCACCCACCCACCCACTCACTCACTCACCCACTCACTCACTCACCCACTCACCCACTCACTCACCCACTCACCCACCCACTCATCCACCCACTCACCCACTCACCCACTCACTCACTCACCCACTCACTCACTAACCCACTCACTCACCCACTCACCCACCCACTCACCCACTCACTCACCCACTCACTCACCCACTCACCCACCCACTCACCCATTCACTCACCCACCCACCCACCCACTCACCCACTCACTACCCACCCACTCACCCACTCACCCACCCACTCACCCACTCACCCACCCACCCACTCACCCACCCACTCACCCACCCACCCACTCACCCACTCACTCACTCACTCACCCACCCACCCAACCACCCACCCACCCACTCACCCACCCACCCACCCACTCACCCACCCACTCACTCACCCACCCACTCACCCACTCACCCACCCACTCACCCACTCACCCACCCACTCACTCACCCACCCACCTTAGCGGAGTGCTGTGAGTAAACCCTCCGCCCGGGTGCCTCGCCGCTGCGATTGAGTGGGCGGCGCTGGGCACCACCCCCCCACCACCACCACCACCTCCCACCACCCCCCCACCACCACCACCGTTGCCTGGCAACACGAGCGGTGAGGTGTAGAGGTGCCCACCACCGCCAGAGCAAAGCGCCAAGCCTCCTCCTGCTGCTGCTGGTGGTGCCACGTGCTGCTGTTGTTGATGCTGTTGTTGATGCTGTTGTTGTTGATGTTGTTGATGTTGTTGTTGATGTTGTTGTTGTTGATGGTGGTGGTGGTGGCGCGCAGAGCTCTGAAATGGAGAGACGCGGAGAGGGGTGGGTGAGTGAGTGGGTGGGTGAGTGGGTGAGTGGGTGGGTGAGTGGGTGAGTGAGGGTGAGTGGGTGAGTGAGTGGGTGGGTGAGTGGGTGAGTGAGTGAGTGGGTGAGTGAGTGGGTGGGTGAGTGAGTGAGTGGGTGAGTGAGTGACTGAGTGGGTGAGTGAGTGAGTGGGTGAGTGAGTGAGTGGGTGAGTGAGTGGGTGAGTGGGTGAGTGAGTGGGTGAGTGAGTGGGTGAGTGAGTGAGTGGGTGGGTGAGTGAGTGAGTGGGTGAGTGAGTGGGTGGGTGAGTGGGTGGGTGGGTGAGTGAGTGAGTGGGTGAGCGAGTGGGTGAGTGAGTGAGTGGGTAAGTGAGTGAGTGAGTGGGTGAGTTATTTGGTGAGTGAGTTGGTGAGTGAGTTGGTGAGTGAGTGGTGAGTGAGTTGGTGAGTGAGTGATTTGGTGAGTGAGTGGGTGAGTGAGTGGTGAGTGAGTGAGTTGGTGAGTGAGTTGGTGAGTGAGTTGGTGAGTTGGTGAGTGAGTGAGTTGGTGAGTGAGTGGGTGGGTGGGCGAGTGAGTGGTGAGTGAGTAGTGAGTGAGTTGGTGAGTGAGTGGTGAGTGAGTTGGTGAGTGAGTGATTTGGTGAGTGAGTGAGTGGGTGAGTGAGTGAGTTGGTGAGTGAGTTGGTGAGTGAGTTGGTGAGTTGGTGAGTGAGTGAGTTGGTGATTGAGTGGGTGGGTGGGTGAGTGAGTGGTGAGTGAGTGAGTGGGTGAGTTGGTGAGTGAGTGAGTTGGTGAGTGAGTGGTGGGTGAGTGGTGAGTGGGTGAGTGAGTGGTGAGTGAGTTGGTGAGTGGTGAGTGAGTGAGTGAGTGGTGAGTGGGTGATTGAGTGGGTGAGTGAGTGAGTGAGTGGGTGAGTGAGTGAGTGGTGAGTGAGTGAGTGAGTGGTGAGTGAGTGAGTGGTGAGTGAGTGAGTGGTGAGTTGGTGAGTGAGTGGTCAGTGAGTGAGTGAGTTGGTGAGTGATTTGGTCAGTGAGTTGGTGAGTGAGTGATTTGGTGAGTGAGTGAGTGGTGAGTGAGTGGTGAGTGAGTGATTTGGTGAGTGAGTGGTGAGTGAGTGGTGAGTGAGTGAGTGAGTTGGTGAGTGAGTGAGTGGGTGGGTGAGTGGTGAGTGAGTGGTGAGTGAGTGGTGGGTGAGTGGTGAGTGAGTGGTGAGTGAGTGGTGGGTGAGTGAGTGAGTGAGTGGTGAGTGAGTGGTGAGTGAGTGGTGAGTGAGTTGGTGAGTGAGTGGTGAGTGGTGAGTGAGTGAGTGGTGAGTGAGTGGTGAGTGAGTTGGTGAGTGAGTGGTGAGTGGTGAGTGAGTTGGTGAGTGAGTGGTGAGTGAGTGAGTGGGTGAGTGAGTGGTGAATGAGTGGTGAGTGAGTGGTGAGTGGTGAGTGAGTGGTAAGTGAGTGGTGAGTGAGTGAGTGGGTGAGTGAGTGGTGAGTGAGTGGTGAGTGAGTGGTGAGTGAGTGAATGGTGAGTGAGTGGTGAGTGAGTGGTGAGTGAGTGGTGAGTGAGTGAGTGGTGAGTGAGTGAGTGGGTGAGTGAGTGGTGAGTGAGTGGTGAGTGAGTGGTGAGTGAGTGAGTGAGTGGGTGAGTGAGTGGGTGAGTGAGTGAGTGAGTTGGTGAGTGAGTGGTGAGTGAGTGGGTGAGTGGGTGAGTGAGTGGTGAGTGAGTGGTGAGTGAGTGAGTGAGTGGGTGAGTGTGAGTGGTGAGTGAGTGGTGAGTGAGTGGGTGAGTGAGTGGGTGAGTGAGTGAGTGAGTTGGTGAGTGAGTGGTGAGTGAGTGGGTGAGTGGGTGAGTGAGTGGTGAGTGAGTGGTGAGTGATTGGGTGAGTGAGTGAGTGAGTGGTGAGTGAGTGGTGAGTGAGTGGGTGAGTGAGTGGGTGAGTGGTGAGTGAGTGGTGAGTGAGTGAGTGGTGAGTGAGTGAGTGAGTGGTGAGTGAGTGGTGAGTGAGTGGTGAGTGAGTGAGTGGGTGAGTGAGTGGGTGAGTGAGTGGGTGAGTGGTGAGTGAGTGGTGAGTGAGTGTGAGTGGTGAGTGAGTGGTGAGTGAGTGAGTGGGTGAGTGAGTGGTGAGTGAGTGAGTGGTGAGTGAGTGGTGAGTGAGTGAGTGGGTGAGTGAGTGAGTGGGTGAGTGAGTGGTGAGTGAGTGGTGAGTGAGTGAGTGGTGAGTGAGTGGTGAGTGAGTGAGTGGTGAGTGAGTGGTGAGTGAGTGAGTGAGTGGTGAGTGAGTGGTGAGTGAGTGGTGAGTGAGTGAGTGGGTGAGTGAGTGGTGGGTGAGTGAGTGGGTGAGTGGTGAGTGAGTGGTGAGTGAGTGGTGAGTGAGTGAGTGGTGAGTGAGTGAAGTGAGTGGTGAGTGAGTGGTGAGTGAGTGGTGAGTGAGTGAGTGAGTGAGGGGGTGAGTGAGTGGGTGTGAGTGAGTGGGTGAGTGGTGAGTGAGTGGAGTGAGTGGTGAGTGAGTGGTGAGTGAGTGAGTGAGTGGTGAGTGAGTGGTGAGTGAGTGGTGAGTGAGTGAGTGGGTGAGTGAGTGGGTGAGTGAGTGGTGAGTGAGTGGTGAGTGAGTGGTGAGTGGTGAGTGGTGAGTGAGTGGTGAGTGAGTGCCCCAAGCTCACCGCTACGCCCACGTCTCTCATCAGCTGATGGCCCCTCCCCCCGTCCTTCGTGGGGGGTGGTGGGGGGGGGTGGGGGGGGCGGGGGTGGCGGTGGGGGGGGCTGTTGGGGGGAGGGGCCTCCCTCCCCCCCCATCGGGTTCAGGTCAAAGGTCATCGGAGTCTGGACATACATCTACACACACAGTGACACCCACACAGTGACACACACAGTGACACACACACAGTGACACACACAGTGACACACACACACAGTGACACACACACACACAGTGACACACACACAGTGACACACACACAGTGACACACACACAGTGACACACACAGTGACACACACACAGTGACACACACACAGTGTCACACACAGTGACACACACACAGTGACACACACAGTGACACACACACAGTGTCACACACAGTGACACACACACAGTGACACACACACAGTGACACACACACAGTGACACACACAGTGACACACACACAGTGATACACACACACAGTGACACACACACAGTGACACTCACACAGTGACACACACAGTGACACACAGAATGACACACACACACAGTGACACACACAGTGACACACACAGTGAACAACACACAACAACAACAACAACAACCGCCATTCGCCACTAAGTGGCGGTGACGTCACCACGACGCTTGTGCCAGGCTATGTGCACCCTGAGGCCACGTGAAGTATCGAACGCCCGCTGGCAGGAGGTCACGGGGCAGACCCAGGTGCCACGGGTCGACTGACTGAGATGACTGGCTGATGCACCACCTGTGCCCCCTACTGTGCCAACCTGCTGTGCTTTAGCCACCCGGCGCTCCGCTCGCTGTTGTGAGCGTCGCTCCTCCGCCCTCCGTTGTTGTTGGAGGGCGACTGCCTCCAACTGCCCAGTAGCATCCTTCACGAGCCTCCTCCACAGAGGCCGATCTTGACACCGCTGGTACCAGTCATCGGCAAGTCCACTCAGCTCCACGTCCTCCTGTACCACATCACTCCATCTCTTCTCTAGCCCGTGCCGCGCCCGCTTAGCCCCCTCAATCCGGCCAAACAAAAGCTGTTTCGGCATGCGGTGGCTGGGCATGCGGGCTACATGACCCAGCCATCGCAGCCTTGCCTGCCGGAGGAGCTCACCGATGGGACCCTGCCCAGATCTTTCAAGGATTTGTGAGCTCCTCACACAATCCAGTCTGGTTAAACCGAGGATGGATCGGAGGCAGGCCAGCCTAAATGTTTCTAACCGGCGAAGATGTTCCATTAGGG
Organism: Petromyzon marinus; assembly: GCF_048934315.1. Lineage (NCBI taxonomy): Eukaryota > Metazoa > Chordata > Hyperoartia > Petromyzontiformes > Petromyzontidae > Petromyzon > Petromyzon marinus. Next base: position 70,565 of record NW_027423178.1, read on the forward strand.
GGGTCCACGTTTCGCAAGCGTAGAGAAGGGAGGGAATGACCGTGGCCGAGAAGACCTGAAGCTTAGTGCGGAGCGACAGACCAGGTAGCTTCCACACAGCGTTACGCAACCGATGAAAAGATATTGCCGCTCGACTGATTCGGAGTGAGACCTCTGCTGTTAAACTGGAGCCAGTCATAAGCACACTGCCCAGGTATGGGGAAACTCTCCACTCTCTCCACAACTGCCCCATCACCGATTGGGAGTTGTGGGGGTGGAGTGTCCGATGGTACAAAATACCCAGGCAGGTGCTTAGTTTTGGTGGGGCTGATGGTAAGGCCCCACCTCTTAGTGGCACGCTCCAGTCTCAGCAGCAGCGTCTCCAACTCCTCCTCTGACTGAGCAGCTATTACCAAGTCATCAGCATACATAACGTGGTTGAGCAATAGGGAGCCATCCCTTGACCGCACCCGGGCATCGATTAGCCTCCCATTATATCTGTACCATATGGAGATTCCCCCGGTACAGCTATTGAAGGCTTCACGAACTACGTGGTCAAAATAGATGTTAAATAATGTGGGAGCCAGAGGACATCCCTGTCGCACCCCAAGGTGTACAGGGAATGGCTCTGACTCCCGGCCACGTAGTTTTACCCGGGCCCGCTCACCATCATGAAGGTCCTTAATGATCGTGAGCAGAGGGTCAGGTACTCCAAAAGCACGAAGAACGACCCAGAGCCCAGGCCTACTGATGGTATCATAGGCCTTGACCAGGTCAATAAAGCAGAGATGTAGGTCTTGTTGGAATTCCCTACACCTCTGCTGTAGCAGACGGACAGAAAATATGGCATCTGTGCAGGACCGCCCTTTCCTGAAACCGCATTGGGGCTCCGCAAGCCTCTCCTCAGCGTGCCTGGCAAGGCGATGCTGAATAATCCTTGCCAGGACCTTTCCCGGCACACTGAGGAGTGAGATGCCCCTGTAGTTGTTACAGTCTGTGCGGTCCCCCTTCTTAAAAAGGGGGACCACCAGGGCATCCTTCCAATCCTGCGGAACCCGTCCAGTGGTCCAGACTGTTGTTATGATGTCATATAGGGCAGTCTGTGCACAAACGCCACCCTCCCTCAGCATTTCGCTTGGGAGATCATCTCTGCCCGCTGCCTTTCCTGGTCTCAGACTCCGGATCGCCTTCAATACTTCCTCAGCAGATGGCACCTCAGCCAGCCACTCACAGGGGGTGACTTCATCCAATATTTGAGGCACCGCAGCCTCAGCAGGGTCATCCTCACTTTGTGCCACGATGTTTTCCTGGCTGAGGGATTTTCCCATCCCCAGGATCTCACAGAAATGCTCAGCAAATCTGCGAACCTGTTCCTGGGGGTCGGAAATTGGATCACCGTTTTTTCCCCTAATGATGGTAATAGGTGTGGCGCTGCAGGTTACTTTTTTGATGGAGTTAAATAGAGATTTGTGATCACGGGCCACTGAGGCAGACTCCATCTCCTCAGCAACCCGCGACCACCACCCATCCTTGCAGCGCCTCACGGCTCTCCGAACCTCCGAGCGAAGGCTGCGGTAAGCCTCCTCATTCTCTGACGTGGGATTCTGTAGCCGATGACAGTGGGCCTGTCGCTTTTTCTCAACCATCGTGAACAACTCCTCTGTCATCCAGGGTGTCTGGGGAGGTCTGGACCGCGTACCCAAAGCAGCCATTGCAGCTGCATGAGTCACAGTCCTAAACCTCGCCCATTTACCCTCGACATCAGGAGGAGTCGGGGACGATGCCAATCCCAGCCGCAAGCGATGATGAAATTCTCGCTTGCAACTTTCATCAGATAACTGAGACCAGGCCACTTTAGGTTGGAATGGGGTCCTGGGTGTACACCCACCACCGGAGTGGAAGAAATGGCAGGCGCATCTTACAGATGACTAGTCGATGGTCAGAGGGCAGATCAGCTCCACGGTAGGTCCTGGTGTCAAGGACATGGGCTCGCATTCGCTGGTCCGTCACTATGTAATCCAGCAGATGTTCTTGCTTGGACCCGGCATGCATCCATGATGTTGTGTGGATGCGCCGATGCCGGAACAGCGTGTTGGTAATTACAAGCCCATGGGCTGCACAAAAATCTAGCAGCCTCCTACCGTTGTTATTGAGCTGATCTGGCCCATGCCCTCCAATCACTCCAGACCAGGTGCCAGTATCATGACCAACTCGGGCATTGAAGTCACCCAACATGATGACTCTATCCCGAGGGGCCACTTTAGCCAGCACCTGTGACAGGAGGTCATAGAAGGCATCTGACTCATCGGCTTTGCCTGCATCCCTCCACGGATGTTCATCTTCGGTGGGGGCATAAGTAACCACGACCACCATTCCTCGCCTCCGGTTGATGGGAAGGCGAGCCCAAAGTAGCCTGGGGCTTACAGCTTCCCACACCTCACCGCCACGCTCCCACGCCCCCTTCATTCTTTTGTTCAAAAGAAGACCCACACCCTGTTGTTTGGCAGTCTGCTGCCCCGAGTAGAGGACTGTCCACCCCTCATGGTGGCAGGAGCCAGAGCCGGTCCACCGGACCTCCTGAATGCCGCATAGATCCAGGCGGTACCGGTCCAGCTCCCGACAGAGGAGTGGCAGCCTCTCCTCTGCAGTGAGCGTTCGAACATTCCACGTGGCCAACCGTAGTGGCTTTTCGTTGTTTCTGGAGTAGCCCCGAGGGTAGGTATTCAATCTCCTGGCTCCGCCAATTGGGGTTTGGCCAGGAGACGTCATAGACGCCTGGCCCCCCGGGGCCTCCGGCACAAGCTTAGTTGTTACATATTTCAGTTGAATTCGTAGTTTCGTGGTAATTAATTGAAGGTGGAGGGGTTACCAGCCCCTCGCACCCGTCCAGAGCCCCCGTTTAGCCCCTGTGGTGGACACATTTGCCATGAGGGGAGGAGCCAATCAAAATTGGATCTCCCCCCACAGCGCTGTCCACGACAGAGTTGCCCGTCCGGCACCGCGACACACACACAGTGACACACACACACAGTGATACACACACACAGTGACACACACACAGTGACACACACACACAGTGATACACACAGTGACACACACACACAGTGACACACACACAGTGACTCACACACAGTGACACACACACAGTGACACACACACACAGTGACACACACAGTGACACACACACAGTGACACACAGTGACACACACACACAGTGACACACACACAGTGACACACACAGTGACACACACAGTGACACACACACAGTGACACTCACAGTGACAAACACACAGTGACACACACAGTGACACACACAGTGACACACTCAGTGACACACACACAGTGACACACACAGTGACACACACACAGTGACACACACACAGTGACACACTCAGTGACACACACACGGTGACACACACAGTGACACACACACATTGACACACACAGTCACACACACAGTGACACACACAGTGACACACACAGTGACACACACACAGTGACACACACAGTGACACACAGTCACACACACAGTGGCACACACAGTGACACACACACAGTGACACACACAGTGACACACACACAGTGACACACACAGTGCAACACACAGTGACACACACACAGTGACACACACACAATGACACACACAATGACACACACAGTGACACACACAGTGACACACACACACACAGTGACACACACAGTGACACACACAGATACACAGTGACACACACACAGTGACACACTCAGTGACACATACAGTGACACACACAAAGTGACACACACACAATGACACACACAATGACACACACACAGTGCAACACACAGTGACACACACACAGTGACACACACACAATGACACACACAATGACACACACACAGTGACACACACAGTGACACACACACACACACAGTGACACACACAGTGACACACACAGATACACAGTGACACACACACAGTGACACACTCAGTGACACACACAGTGACACACACAAAGTGACACACACACAGTGACACACACAGTGCAACACACAGTGACACACACACAGTGACACATACAGTGACACACACAAAGTGACACACTCAGACAGTGACCCACACAGTGACACACACAGTGACACACACAGTGACACACACACACAGTGACACACTCACACAGTGACACACACAGTGACACACTCACACAGTGACACACACACACAGTGACACACTCACACAGTGACACACACACAGTGACACACACACAGTGACACACACAGTGACACACACACAGTGACACACACAGTGACACACACACAGTGACACACACAGTGACACACACACAGTGACACACAGTGACACACACACAGTGACACACACAGTGATACACACATTGACACACTCATACAGTGACACACACAGTGACACACACACAGTGTCACACACAGTGACACACACACAGAGATTGGATCACCATTTTCCCCCCTAATGATGGTAATAGGTGTGGCGCTGCAGGTTACTTTTTTGATGGAGTTAAATAGAGATTTGTGATCACGGGCCACTGAGGCAGACTCCATCTCCTCAGCATCCCGTGACCACCACCCATCCTTGCAGCGCCTCACGGCTCTCCGAACCTCCGAGCGAAGGCTGCGGTAAGCCTCCTCATTCTCTGACGTGGGATTCTGTAGCCGATGACAGTGGGCCTGTCGCTTTTTCTCAACCATCCCGAACACCTCCTCTTGTCAGCCAGGGTCTCTGGGGAGGTCTGGACCGCGTACCCAAAGCAGCCATTGCAGCTGCATGAGTCACAGTCCTAAACCTCGCCCCATCCACCCTCCTCGACATCATCATCATCGAGAGGAGTCTGGTGGTGGTGGTGATGGTGATGGTGGTGATGATGGTGGTGATGGTGGTGGTGGTGGTGATGATGATGGTGGTGGTGGTGATGGTGGTGGTGGTGATGGTGGTGGTGGTGATGGTAGTGGTGGTGGTGGTGATGGTGGTGGTGGTGATGGTGGTGGTCGTGATGGTGGTGGTGGTGGTGGTCGTGATGGTGGTGGTGATGATGGTGGTGGTGGTGGTGATGATGGTGGTGGTGGTGATGATGATGGTGGTGGTGGTGGAGGTGGTGATGGTAGTGGTGGTGGTGGTGATGGTGGTGGTGGTGATGGTGGTGGTCGTGATGGTGGTGGTGGTGGTGGTCGTGATGGTGGTGGTGATGATGGTGGTGGTGGTGATGGTAGTGGTGGTGGTGGTGATGGTGATGATGGTGATGATGGTGATGATGGTGGTGGTGATGGTGGTGGTGATGATGGTGGTGATGATGGTGATGATGGTGGTGGTGGTGGTGATGGTGGTGGTGGTGGTGATGATGATGGTGATGATGGTGATGGTGGTGATGGTGGTGGTGGTGATGATGATTGTGGTGGTGGTGGTGGTGATGATGGTGGTGGTGGTGGTGATGATGGTGGTGGTGGTGATGATGGTGGTGGTGTTGGTGGTGGTGGTGATGGTGGTGGTAGTGGTGGTGGTGGTGATGATGGTGGTGATGGTGGTTATGATGGTGGTGGTGGTGGTGGTGATGGTGGTGGTGATGGTGGTGGTGATGGTGGTGGTCGTGATGGTGGTGGTGGTGGTGGTGATGGTGGTGGTGGTGGTGATGGTGGTGGTGATGATGATTGTGGTGGTGGTGGTGGTGATGATGGTGATGGTGGTGGTGATGGTGATGGTGGTGATGGTGGTGGTGGTGGTGGTGATGATGATGGTGGTGGTGGTGGTGGTGATGATGGTGGTGGTGGTGGTGATGATGGTGGTTATGATGGTGGTGGTGATGGTGGTGGTGGTGGTGATGATGGTGGTGATGGTGGTGATGGTGGTGGTGGTGATGGTGGTGGTGGTGGTGGTGATGGTGGTGGTGATGGTGGTGGTGATGGTGGTGGTGGTGGTGATGGTGATGGTGATGATGGTGATGATGATGGTGATGATGGTGATGGTGGTGGTGGTGGTGATGATGGTGGTGGTGGTGGTGATGGTGGTGGTGGTGGTGGTGATGATGGTGGTGATGGTGGTGATGGTGGTTATGATGGTGGTGGTGGTGGTGATGGTGGTGGTGGTGGTGGTGGTGATGGTGGTGGTGGTGGTGATGGTGGTGGTGGTGGTGATGATGATGGTGATGGTGGTGGTGATGGTGGTGGTCGTGATGGTGGTGGTGGTGGTGATGGTGGTGGTGATGATGGTGATGATGGTGGTGGTGGTGGTGGTGATGATGGTGATGATGGTGATGATGGTGGTGGTGATGGTGGTGGTGATGATGGTGGTGATGATGGTGATGGTGGTGGTGATGGTGGTGATGGTGATGATGATGGTGATGATGGTGATGGTGGTGATGGTGGTGATGATGATTGTGGTGGTGGTGGTGGTGGTGGTGATGATGATGGTGGTGGTGGTGGTGGTGATGATGGTGGTGGTGGTGATGATGGTGGTGGTGGTGGTGGTGTTGGTGGTGGTGGTGATGGTGGTGGTAGTGGTGGTGGTGGTGATGATGGTGGTGATGGTGGTTATGATGGTGGTGGTGGTGGTGATGGTGGTGGTGGTGGTGATGGTGGTGGTGATGGTGGTGGTCGTGATGGTGGTGGTGGTGGTGATGGTGGTGGTGGTGGTGGTGATGGTGGTGGTGATGATGATTGTGGTGGTGGTGGTGATGATGATGGTGATGGTGGTGATGGTGATGGTGGTGATGGTGGTGGTGGTGGTGGTGATGATGATGGTGGTGGTGATGATGGTGGTGGTGGGGGTATGATGGTGGTTATGATGGTGGTGGTGGTGGTGATGGTGGTGGTGGTGGTGGTGATGATGGTGGTGATGGTGGTGATGGTGGTGGTGGTGATGGTGGTGGTGGTGGTGATGGTGGTGGTGGTGATGGTGGTGGTGATGGTGATGATGATGGTGATGATGGTGATGGTGGTGGTGATGGTGGTGGTGATGATGGTGGTTGGTGGTGGTGATGGTGGTGGTGGTGATGATGGTGGTGGTGGTGGTGATGGTGGTGGTGGTGGTGGTGATGATGGTGGTGATGGTGGTTATGATGGTGGTGGTGGTGGTGATGGTGATGGTGGTGATGGTGATGATGGTGGTGATGGTGATGGTGGTGATGGTAGTGGTGGTGATGGTAGTGGTGGTGGTGGTGATGATGGTGGTTATGATGGTGATGGTGGTGATGGTGGTGGTGATGGTGATGGTGGTGATGGTGGTGGTGGTGATGGTGGTGGTGGTGGTGGTGATGGTGATGATGGTGGTGATGGTGGTGATGGTGATGGTGGTGGTGATGATGGTGATGGTGGTGATGGTGGTGGTGATGGTGGTGATGGTGGTGGTGATGGTGGTGATGGTGGTGGTGATGGTGGTGGTGATGGTGGTGGTGGTGGTGGTGATGGTGGTGATGGTGGTGGTGGTGGAGGGACGAGGCCAACCCCAAGCCGCAGGCGACGGTGAAATTCTTCGCTCGCGACTCTTCGCCAGCGAGCTAGCCGAGGCCTGAGGAGGCCTGAGGAGGCCTGAGGCCTGAGGAGGCCTGAGAAGGCCTGAGGCCTGAGGCGGCCTGAGGAGGCCTGAGGCGGCCTGAGGAGGCCTGAGGCGGCCTGAGGAGGCCTGAGGCGGCCTGAGGAGGCCTGAGGAGGCCTGAGGAAGCCTGAGGAGGCCTGAGGCCTGAGGCGGCCTGAGGAGGCCTGAGGAGGCCTGAGGAGGCCTGAGGAGGCCTGAGGCGGCCTGAGGAGGCCTGAGGCGGCCTGAGGAGGCCTGAGGAGGCCTGAGGAGGCCTGAGGAGGCCTGAGGCGGACTGAGGAGGCCTGAGGAGGCCTGAGGAGGCCTGAGGCCGCCTGAGGAGGCCTGAGGAGGCCTGAGGAGGCCTGAGGCCGCCTGAGGAGGCCTGAGGAGGCCTGAGGAGGCCTGAGGCCGCCTGAGGAGGCCTGAGGAGGCCTGAGGAGGCCTGAGGCCGCAAGGGGGTCCCCGGGGTGGACGAACGGCAGGCGCATCGTATCGACGATGCGCCGATGGTCGGCGGGCAGATCGGGCCAGCAGCTGATGTTGACGGGGGGGATCAACGTTGATGCTTCATGTCGTTGATCAACGATGATGTTTCACGTCAACGTTGATCAACGTTGATGCTTCATGTCGTTGATCAACGTTGATGCTTCATGTCGTTGATCAACGTTGATGCTTCATGTCGTTGATCAACGTTGATGCTTCATGTCGTTGATCATCGATGATGCTTCATGTCGTTGATCAACGTTGATGCTTCATGTCGTTGATCATCGATGATGCTTCATGTCGTTGATCAACGTTGATGCTTCACGTTGTTGATCAACGTTGATGCTTCACGTCGTTGATCAACGATGATGTTTCATGTCGTTGATCAACGTTGATGCTTCACGTCGTTAATCAACGATGATGTTTCATGTCGTTGATCAACGTTGATGCTTCACGTCGTTAATCAACGATGTTTCATATCGTTGATCAACGTTGATGCTTCACGTCGTTAATCAACGATGATGTTTCATGTCGTTAATCAACGTTGATGCTTCATGTCGTTGATCAACGTTGATGCTTCATGTCGTTGATCAACGATGATGCTTCATGTCGTTAATCAACGATGATGCTTCATGTCGTTAATCAACGATGATGCTTCATGTTGTTGATCAACGTTGATGCTTCACGTCGTTGATCAACGATGATGCTTCACGTCGTTAATCAACGATGATGTTTCATGTCGTTGATCAACGTTGATGCTTCACGTCGTTAATCAACGATGATGTTTCATGTCGTTAATCAACGTTGATGCTTCATGTCGTTGATCAACGTTGATGCTTCATGTCGTTAATCAACGATGATGCTTCACGTCGTTGATCAACGTTGATGCTTCACGTTGTTGATCAACGTTGATGCTTCACGTTGTTGATCAACGATGATGCTTCATGTCGTTGATCAACGATGATGCTTCATGTCATTGATCAACGTTGATGCTTCACGTCGTTGATCAACGATGATGCTTCACGTCGTTGATCAACGATGATGTTTCATGTCGTTGATCAACGATGATGCTTCACGTTGTTGATCAACGATGATGCTTCACGTTGTTGATCAACGTTGATGCTTCACGTCGTTGATTAACGATGATGTTTCATGTCGTTGATCAACGATGATGCTTCATGTCGTTGATCAACGTTGATGCTTCATGTCGTTGATCAACGATGATGCTTCACGTCGTTGATCAACGTTGATGCTTCACGTTGTTGATCAACGATGATGCTTCACGTTGTTGATTAACGATGATGCTTCACGTTGTTGATCAACGTTGATGCTTCATGTCGTTGATCAACGATGATGCTTCACGTTGTTGATCAACGATGATGCTTCATGTCGTTAATCAACGATGATGCTTCACGTTGTTGATCAACGATGATGCTTCACGTTGTTGATCAACGATGATGCTTCATGTCGTTAATCAACGATGATGCTTCATGTCGTTGATCAACGATGATGCTTCATGTCGTTGATCAACGTTGATGCTTCACGTTGTTGATCAACGATGATGCTTCACGTTGTTGATCAACGATGATGCTTCACGTTGTTGATCAACGATGATGCTTCACGTCGTTGATCAACGATGATGCTTCATGTCGTTGATCA
>NW_027423178.1:80304-115304 GCF_048934315.1 Petromyzon marinus
CATCGTTGATCAACGACATGAAACATCAACGTTGATCAACGACATGAAGCATCATCGTTGATCAACGACATGAAACATCATCGTTGATCAACGACATGAAGCATCAACGTTGATCAACGACATGAAACATCATCGTTGATCAACGACGTGAAGCATCATCGTTGATCAACGACGTGAAGCATCAACGTTGATCAACGACATGAAGCATCAACGTTGATCAACGACATGAAGCATCAACGTTGATCAACGACATGAAGCATCACGTTGATCAACGACATGAAGCATCATCGTTGATCAACGACATGAAGCATCATCGTTGATCAACGACATGAAGCATCATCGTTGATCAACGACATGAAGCATCAACGTTGATCAACGACATGAAGCATCATCGTTGATCAACGACATGAAGCATCATCGTTGATCAACGACATGAAGCATCATCGTTGATCAACGACATGAAGCATCATCGATGATCAACGACATGAAACATCAACGTTGATCAACGACATGAAGCATCATCGTTGATCAACGACATGAAGCATCAACGTTGATCAACGTTGACGTGAAGCATCAACGTTGATCAATGACATGAAGCATCAACGTTGATTAACGACATGAAGCATCATCGTTGATCAACGACATGAAGCATCATCGACATGAAGCATCAACGACATGAAGCATCATCGTTGATCAACGACATGAAGCATCAACGTTGATTAACGACATGAAGCATCATCGTTGATCAACGACGTGAAGCATCATCGTTGATCAACGACGTGAAGCATCAACGACATGAAGCATCAACGTTGATTAACGACATGAAGCATCATCGTTGATCCCCCCCGTCAACATCAGCTGCTGGCCCGATCTGCCCGCCGACCATCGGCTCGTCGTCGGTACGATGCGCCTGCCGTTCGTCCACCCCGGGGGACCCCCTTGCGGCTTCAGGCCTCCTCAGGCCTCCTCAGGCCTCCTCAGGCCTCCTCAGGCGGCCTCAGGCCTCCTCAGGCGGCCTCAGGCCTCCTCAGGCCGCCTCAGGCCTCCTCAGGCCGCCTCAGGCCTCCTCAGGCCTCCTCAGGCGGGCTCAGTCCTCCTCAGGCGGCCTCAGGCCTCCTCAGGCCTCCTCAGGCCTCCTCAGGCCTCCTCAGGCCTCCTCAGGTGGCCTCAGGCCTCCTCAGGCCTCCTCAGGCGGCCTCAGGCCTCCTCAGGTGGCCTCAGGCCTCCTCAGGCCGCCTCAGGCCTCCTCAGGTCTCCTCAGGCCTCCTCAGGCCGCCTCAGGCCTCCTCAGGCCTCCTCAGGCCTCCTCAGGCCTCCTCAGGCGGCCTCAGGCCGCCTCAGGCCTCAGGCCTTCTCAGGCCTCCTCAGGCCTCCTCAGGCCTCCTCAGGCCTCGGCTAGCTCGCTGGCGAAGAGTCGCGAGCGAAGAATTTCACCGTCGCCTGCGGGTTGGGGTTGGCCTCGTCCCTCCACCACCATCACCACCACCATCACCACCATCACCACCACCACCATCACCACCATCACCACCATCACCATCATAACCACCATCATCACCACCACCACCATCACCACCACCACCATCACCACCATCATCACCATCACCACCACCACCACCATCACCACCACCACCACCACCATCACCACCACCATCACCACCATCACCATCATAACCACCATCATCACCACCACCACCATCACCACCACCATCACCACCATCATCACCATCACCACCATCACCATCACCACCACCACCACCATCACCACCACCACCACCATCATAACCACCATCACCACCATCATCACCACCACCACCATCACCACCACCACCACCATCATCACCACCACCACCACCATCACCACCATCACCATCATCACCATCATCATCACCATCATCACCATCACCACCACCACCACCATCACCACCACCACCACCATCACCACCACCACCACCATCACCACCACCACCATCACCACCATCACCACCACCACCACCACCATCATCATCACCACCACCACCACCATCATAACCACCATCATCACCACCACCACCACCACCATCATCACCACCACCACCACCATCATCACCACCACCACCATCATCACCACCACCATCACCACCATCACCATCACCACCACCACCATCACCATCATCATCACCACCACCACCACCACAATCATCATCACCACCACCATCACCACCACCACCACCATCACCACCACCACCACCACCATCACGACCACCACCATCACCACCACCACCATCACCACCACCACCACCATCACCACCATCACCACCATCATAACCACCATCATCACCATCATCACCACCACCACCACCACTACCACCACCATCACCACCACCACCAACACCACCACCACCACCATCATCACCACCACCACCATCATCACCACCACCACCACCACCATCACCACCACCACCACCACAATCATCATCACCACCACCACCATCACCACCATCACCATCATCACCATCATCATCACCATCACCACCACCACCATCACCACCACCACCATCATCACCACCATCATCACCACCACCATCACCACCACCATCATCACCATCATCACCATCATCACCACCACCACCACCATCATCACCATCATCACCACCACCATCACCACCACCACCATCACGACCACCACCATCACCACCACCATCACCATCATCATCACCACCACCACCACCATCATCATCACCACCACCACCACCATCATCACCACCACCATCACCACCACCACCACCACCATCACCACCACCACCATCACCACCACCACCACCACCATCACGACCACCACCACCACCACCACAATCATCATCACCACCACCACCACCACCATCACCACCATCACCATCATCACCATCATCATCACCATCACCACCACCACCATCACCACCACCACCATCATCACCACCATCATCACCACCACCATCACCACCACCATCATCACCATCATCACCATCATCACCACCACCACCACCACCACCATCATCACCATCATCACCACCACCATCACCACCACCACCACCATCACGACCACCACCATCACCACCACCATCACCATCATCATCACCACCACCACCACCATCATCATCACCACCACCACCACCATCACCACCACCACCACCATCACCACCACCACCACCTCCACCACCATCATCATCACCACCACCACCACCACCATCATCACCACCACCACCATCACGACCACCACCACCACCATCACGACCACCACCATCACCACCACCATCACCATCATCATCACCACCACCATCACCATCATCATCACCACCACCACCATCACCACCATCATCACCACCACCACCACCATCACCACCACCATCACCACCACAACCACCACCATCACCATCATCTTCACCACCACCACCATCATCATCACCACCACCATCATCACCATCATCACCACCACCACCACCATCATCATCACCACCACCACCACCATCATCATCACCACCACCACCACCACCATCATCATCACCACCACCACCATCACCACCACCACCACCATCACCACCACCATCACCACCACCATCATCATCACCACCACCATCACCACCACCATCACCACCACCATCACCATCACCACCACCATCACCACCACCATCACCATCACCACCATCATCACCATCATCACCACCACCATCACCACCACCATCACCACCACCACCACCACCATCACCACCATCATCACCACCATCACCATCACCACCACCACCAGACTCCTCCCGATGATGATGATGTCGAGGAGGGTGGATGGGGCGAGGTTTAGGACCGTGACTCATGCAGCTGCAATGGCTGCTTTGGGTACGCGGTCCAGACCTCCCCAGAGACCCTGGCTGACAGAGGAGTTGTTCAGGATGGTTGAGAAAAAGCGACAGGCCCACTGTCATCGGCTACAGAATCCCACGTCAGAGAATGAGGAGGCTTACCGCAGCCTTCGCTCGGAGGTTCTGAGAGCCGTGAGGCGCTGCAAGGATGGGTGGTGGTCGCGGGTTGCTGAGGAGATGGAGTCTGCCTCAGTGGCCCGTGATCACAAATCTCTATTTAACTCCATCAAAAAAGTAACCTGCAGTGCCACACCTATTACCATCATTAGGGGGAAAATGGTGATCCAATCTCTGTGTGTGTGTGTCACTGTGTGTGTGTGTCACTGTGTGTGTCACTGTGTGTCACTGTGTGTGTGTCACTGTGTGTGTGTGTCACTGTGTGTGTCACTGTGTGTGTGTCACTGTCTGTGTGTCACTGTGTGTGTGACACTGTGTGTGTCACTGTGTGTGTGTCACTGTGTGTGTGTCAATGTGTGTTTGTCACTGAGTGTGTGTGTCACTGTGTGTCACTGTGTGTGTCACTGTGTGTGTCACTGTGTGTGTGTGTCACTGTGTGAGTGTGTCACTGTGTGTGTGTCACTGTGTGTGTCACTGTGTGGGTCACTGTGTGAGTGTGTCACTGTGTGTGCGTGTCACTGTGTGTGTGTCACTGTGTGTGTGTGTCACTGTGTGTGTCACTGTGTGTGTGTCACTGTGTGTGTGTGTCACTGTGTGTGTCACTGTGTGTGTGTCACTGTGTGTGTGTCACTGTGTCTCTGTGTGTGTGTCACTGTGTGTTGCACTGTGTGTTGCACTGTGTGTGTCACTGTGTGTGTCACTTTGTGTGTGTCACTGTATGTGTCACTGAGTGTGTCACTGTGTGTGTGTCACTGTGTATCTGTGTGTGTCACTGTGTGTGTCACTGTGTGTGTGTGTCACTGTGTGTGTCACTGTGTGTGTGTCATTGTGTGTGTCACTGTGTGTGTGTCACTGCGTGTGTCACTGTGTGTGTCACTGTGTGTGTGTCACTGTGTGTGTGTCACTGTGTGTGTGTCACTGTGTGTGTGACTGTGTGTCACTGTGTGTGTCACTGTGTGTGTGTCACTGTGTGTGTCACTGTGTGTGTGTCACTGAGTGTGTCACTGTGTGTGTGTCACTGTGTGTGTGTCACTGTGTGTGTCACTGTGTTTGTCACTTTGTGAGTGTCACTGTGTGTGTCACTGTGTGTGTGTCACTGTGAGTGTCACTGTGTGTGTGTCACTGTGTGTGTCACTGTGTGTGTGTCACTGTGTGTGTGTGTCACTGTGTGTCACTGTGTGTGTGTCACTGTGTGTGTCACTGTGTGTGTGTGTGTCACTGTGTGTGAGTCACTGTGTGTGTGTCACTGTGTGTGTGTCACTGTGTGTGTATCACTGTGTGTGTGTAACACTGTGTGTGTCACTGTGTGTTACTGTGTGTGTGTACACTGTGTGTCACTGTGTGTCACTGTGTGTGTCACTGTGTGTGTGTCACTGTGTGTGTCACTGTGTGAGTGTGTCACTGTGTGTGTGTGTCACTGTGTGTGTCACTGTGTGGGTCACTGTGTGAGTGTGTCACTGTGTGTGTGTGTCACTGTGTGTCACTGTGTGTGTGTCACTGTGTGTGTCACTGTGTGTGTGTGTGTCACTGTGTGTGTGTCACTGTGTGTGTGTCACTGTGTGTGTGTCACTGTGTGTGTGTAACACTGTGTGTGTGTAACACTGTGTGTGTCACTGTGTGTGTACACTGTGTGTACACTGTGTGTGTGTCACTGTGTGTGTCACTGTGTGTGTCACTGTGTGTGTGTGTCACTGTGTGTGTGTCACTGTTTGTGTCACTGTGTGTGTCACTTTGTGAGTGTCACTGTGTGTGTCACTGTGTGTCACTGTGTGTGTCACTGTGTGTGTGTCACTGTGTGTGTGTGTCACTGTGTGTGTGTCACTGTGTGTGTCACTGTGTGTGACACTGTGTGTGTCACTGTGTGTGACACTGTGTGTGTGTGTCACTGTGTGTGTGTCACTGTGTGAGTGTGTCACTGTGTGTGTGTGTCACTGTGTGTGTCACTGTGTGTGTGTCACTGTGTGTGTCACTGTGTGTGTCACTGTGTGTGTCACTGTGTGTGTGTGTCACTGTGTGTGTTACTGTGTGTGTCACTGTGTGTGTGTCACTGTGTGTGTCACTGTGTGTGTGTGTCACTGTGTGTGTGTGTCACTGTGTGTGTCACTGTGTGTGTGTGTCACTGTGTGTGTGTCACTGTGTGTGTGTCACTGTGTGTGTGTCACTGTGTGTGACACTGTGTGTGTGTGTGTCACTGTGTGTGTGTGTCACTGTGTGTGTGTCACTGTGTGTGTCACTGTGTGTGTGTCACTGTGTGTGTGTCACTGTGTGTCACTGTGTGTGTCTGTCTGTGTGTGTCACTGTGTGTGTGTCACTGTGTGTGTGTGTGTCACTGTGTGGGTGTCACTGTGTGTGTAGATGTACGTCCAGACTCCGATGACCTTTGACCTGAACCCGATGGGGGGGGAGGGAGGCCCCTCCCCCCAACAGCCCCCCCCACCGCCACCCCCGCCCCCCCCACCCCCCCACCACCCCCCACGAAGGACGCGGGGAGGGGCCATCAGCTGATGAGAGACGTGGGCGTAGCGGTGAGCTGTGGGGCAGTCACTCACTCACCACTCACTCACCACTCACTCACTCACCACTCACACCACTCACTCACTCACCAACTCTCTCACCAACTCACTCACTCACCCACTCACTCACCCACTCACTCACTCACCCACCCACTCACTCACTCACCCACTCACTCACCCACCCACCCACCCACTCACCCACCCACCCACTCACCCACTCACTCACCCACCCACCCACTCACCCACCCACCCACTCACCCACTCACTCACCCACTCACTCACCCACTCACCCACCCACCCACCCACTCACCCACTCACCTACCCACTCACTCACCCACTCACTCACTCACCCACCCACCCACCCACTCACCCACCCACTCACCCACTCACTCACTCACCCACCCACCCACTCCCCCACTCACCCACTCACCCACCCACTCACCCACTCACCCACCCACTCACACCACCCACCCACCCACTCACCCACTCACTCACCCACCCACCCACCCACTCCCCCACTCACCCACTCACCCACCCACTCACCCACTCACCCACCCACTCACACCCACCCACCCACTCACCCACTCACTCACTCACTCACCCACCCACCCACTCCCCCGACTCACCCACTCACCCACCCACTCACCCACTCACCCACTCACTCACTCACCCACCCACCCACTCACCCACCCACCCACTCACCCACTCACTCACCCACTCACTCACCCACTCACCCACCCACCCACCCACTCACCCACTCACCTACCCACTCACTCACCCACTCACTCACTCACCCACCCACCCACCCACTCACCCACCCACTCACCCACTCACTCACCCACTCACTCACTCACCCACCCACCCACTCCCCCACTCACCCACTCACCCACCCACTCACCCACTCACCCACCCACTCACTCACCCACCCACCCACTCACCCACTCACTCACCCACCCACCCACCCACTCCCCCACTCACCCACTCACCCACCCACTCACCCACTCACCCACCCACTCACTCATCCACCCACCCACTCACCCACTCACTCACTCACCCACCCACCCACTCCCCCACTCACCCACTCACCCACCCACTCACCCACTCACCCACTCACTCACTCACCCACCCACCCACCCACTCCCCCACTCACCCACCCACCCACCCACTCCCCCACTCACCCACCCACCCACCCACTCCCCC
Organism: Petromyzon marinus; assembly: GCF_048934315.1. Classification (NCBI taxonomy): domain Eukaryota; kingdom Metazoa; phylum Chordata; class Hyperoartia; order Petromyzontiformes; family Petromyzontidae; genus Petromyzon; species Petromyzon marinus. Next base: position 88,004 of record NW_027423178.1, read on the forward strand.
ACTCACCCACTCACCCACTCACCCACTCACTCACTCACCCACCCACTCACCCACTCACCCACCCACTCACCCACTCACCCACCCACTCACTCACCCACCCCTCTCCGCGTCTCTCCATTTCAGAGCTCTGCGCGCCACCACCACCACCATCAACAACAACAACAACATCAACAACAACATCAACAACATCAACAACAACAACAGCATCAACAACAGCAGCACGTGGCACCACCAGCAGCAGCAGGAGGAGGCTTGGCGCTTTGCTCTGGCGGTGGTGGGCACCTCTACACCTCACCGCTCGTGTTGCCAGGCAACGATGGTGGTGGTGGGGGGGTGGTGGGAGGTGGTGGTGGTGGTGGGGGGGTGGTGGTGGGAGGTGGTGGTGGTGGTGGTGGGGGGGTGGTGCCCAGCGCCGCCCACTCAATCGCAGCGGCGAGGCACCCGGGCGGAGGGTTTACTCACAGCACTCCGCTAAGGTGGGTGGGTGGGTGAGTGAGTGGGTGAGTGAGTGAGTGGGTGAGTGGGTGGGTGGGTGAGTGGGTGGGTGGGTGAGTGAGTGAGTGGGTGAGTGAGTGGGTGGGTGAGTGAGTGAGTGGGTGGGTGGGTGAGTGAGTGGGTGAGTGGGTGAGTGGGTGGGTGAGTGGGTGGGTGGGTGGGTGAGTGAGTGAGTGGGTGAGTGAGTGGGTGGGTGAGTGAGTGAGTGAGTGGGTGGGTGGGTGAGTGAGTGGGTGAGTGAGTGGGTGGGTGGGTGAGTGGGTGAGTGGGTGGGTGGGTGAGTGGGTGAGTGGGTGGTTGGGTGGGTGGGTGGGTGAGTGAGTGAGTGAGTGGGTGAGTGTGTGGGTGAGTGAGTGAGTGAGTGGGTGAGTGGGTGAGTGGGTGGGTGGGTGAGTGAGTGAGTGGGTGAGTGGGTGAGTGGGTGGGTGGGTGAGTGAGTGGGTGAGTGGGTGAGTGGGTGGGTGAGTGGGTGAGTGGGTGGGTGGGTGAGTGGGTGAGTGGGTGGGTGGGTGAGTGGGTGAGTGAGTGAGTGGGTGACTGGGTGAGTGAGTGAGTGAGTGGGTGAGTGGGTGGGTGGGTGGGTGAGTGAGTGAGTGGGTGAGTGGGTGAGTGAGTGAGTGGGTGAGTGGGTGGGTGGGCGAGTGAGTGGGTTAGTGGGTGAGTGGGTGGGTGAGTGGGTGAGTGGGTGGGTGGGTGGGTGAGTGGGTGAGTGGGTGGGTGGGTGAGTGGGTGGGTGGGTGGGTGAGTGGGTGGGTGGGTGGGTGGGTGAGTGGGTGGGTGAGTGGGTGGGTGGGTGAGTGGGTGAGTGGGTGAGTGGGTGGGTGGGTGAGTGGGTGGTTGGGTGGGTGGGTGAGTGAGTGAGTGGGTGAGTGGGTGAGTGGGTGGGTGGGTGAGTGGGTGAGTGGGTGGGTGAGTGAGTGAGTGGGTGAGTGAGTGGGTGGGTGATGAGTGAGTGAGTGGGTGGGTGGGTGAGTGAGTGGGTGAGTGGGTGAGTGGGTGGGTGAGTGGGTGGGTGGGTGGGTGAGTGAGTGAGTGGGTGAGTGAGTGGGTGGGTGAGTGAGTGAGTGGGTGGGTGGGTGAGTGAGTGGGTGAGTGAGTGGGTGGGTGGGTGAGTGGGTGAGTGGGTGGGTGGGTGTGGGTGAGTGGGTGGTTGGGTGGGTGGGTGGGTGAGTGAGTGAGTGAGTGGGTGAGTGTGTGGGTGAGTGAGTGAGTGAGTGGGTGAGTGGGTGAGTGGGTGGGTGGGTGAGTGAGTGGGTGAGTGGGTGAGTGGGTGGGTGGGTGGGTGAGTGAGTGGGTGAGTGGGTGAGGTGGGTGAGTGGGTGAGTGGGTGGGTGGGTGAGTGGGTGAGTGGGTGGGTGGGTGGGTGAGTGAGTGAGTGGGTGACTGGGTGAGTGAGTGAGTGAGTGGGTGAGTGGGTGGGTGGGTGGGTGAGTGAGTGAGTGAGTGGGTGAGTGGGTGAGTGAGTGAGTGGGTGAGTGGGTGGGTGGGCGAGTGAGTGGTTAGTGGGTGAGTGGGTGGGTGAGTGGGTGAGTGGGTGGGTGGGTGGGTGAGTGGGTGAGTGGGTGGGTGGGTGAGTGGGTGGGTGGGTGGGTGAGTGGGTGGGTGAGTGGGTGGGTGGGTGAGTGGGTGAGTGGGTGGGTGGGTGAGTGGGTGAGTGGGTGGTTGGGTGGGTGGAGTGAGTGAGTGAGTGGGTGAGTGGGTGAGTGGGTGGGTGGGTGAGTGGGTGAGTGGGTGGGTGGGTGAGTGGGTGAGTGAGTGAGTGAGTGGGACGAGTGGGTGGGTGAGTGAGTGGTGAGTGGGTGGGTGGGGTGAGTGAGTGGGTGAGTGGGTGAGTGGGTGAGTGGGTGGGTGGGTGGGTGAGTGGGTGAGTGGGTGGGTGAGTGGGTGAGTGGGTGGGTGGGTGAGTGGGTGAGTGAGTGAGTGGGTGAGTGGAGTGAGTGAGGAGTGGGTAGTGGGGTGGGTGGGTGGGTGAGTGAGTTAGGGGTGAGTGGGTGAGTGAGTGAGTGGTGAGTGGGTGGGTGGGCGAGTGAGTGGGTTAGCTATTATTTAGTGAGTGGGTGGGTGAGTGGGTGAGTGGGTGGGTGGGTGGGTGAGTGGGCGGGTGAGTGAGTGGTGGGTGGGTTTGTGGGGTGGGTGAGTGAGTGGATGGGTGGGTGAGTGGGTGGGTGGGTGGGTGAGGGGGTGGGTGGGTGAGTGAGTGGGTGGGTGGGTTTGTGGGTGGGTGAGTGGGTGGGTGGTGTGGGTGAGTGAGGTGAGGATGGGTGGGTGGGTGGGTGAGTGGGTGGGTGGGTGAGTGGGTGATTGAGTGAGTGAGTGGGTGAGTGGGTGGATGAGTGGGTGAGTGGGTGGGGTGAGTGAGTGAGTGGGGGTGGGTGAGTGAGTGAGTGGGTGGGTGGGTGAGTGAGTGAGTGAGTGGGTGGGTGAGTGAGTGGGTGAGTGGGTGGGTGAGTGAGTGGGTGAGTGGGTGGGTGAGTGGGTAAGTGAGTGAGTGGGTGGGTGGGTGAGTGGGTGGGTGGGTGAGGTGGGTGGAGTGACGGTGGTGTGGGTGGGTGAGTGGGTGAGTGGGTGAGTGAGTGGGTTAGTGAGTGAGTGGGTTGGTGAGTGAGTGGGTGGGTGAGTGTGTGGGTGGGTTAGTGAGTGAGTGGGTGGGTGAGTGAGTGAGTGGGTGGGTGGGTGAGTGAGTGGGTGGGTGGGTGAGTGGTAGGGTGAGTGAGTGGGTGAGTGGGTGGTTGAGTGGGTGGGTGGGTGAGTGGGTGGGTGAGTGGGTGGGTGGGTTTGTGGGTGGTTGAGTGGGTGGGTGAGTGGGTGAGTAAGTGAGTGGGTGGGTGAGTGGGTGAGTGGGTGGGTAAGTGAGTGAGTGGGTCAGTAGGTGGGTGAGTGAGTGGGTAAGTGGGTGAGTGGGTGGGTGAGTGAGTGGGTTAGTGGGTGAGTGGGTGGGTGATTGGGTGGGTGAGTGAGTGGGTGAGTGGGTGAGTGGGTGGGTGAGTGAGTGAGTGGGTGGGTGAATGAGTGGGTGAGTGAGTGGGTGGGAGGGTGGGTGGGTGGGTGAGTGAGTGAGTTGGTGGGTGGGTGAGTGGGTGGGTGAGTGGGTGGGTGAGTGGGTGAGTGGGTGGGTGAGTGGGTCGGTGAGTGAGTGGGTGAGTGGGTGAGTGAGTGGGTGAGTGGGTGGTTAGTGAGTGAGTGGGTGGGTGAGTGAGTGAGTGAGTGGCTGAGTGGGTGGGTGGGTGAGTGAGTGAGTGAGTGGGTGGGTGGGTGTGTGAGTGAGTGGGTGGGTGGGTGAGTGAGTGGGTGGGTGGGTGAGTGGGTGTGTGCGTGAGTGGGTGAGTGAGTGAGTGGGTGAGTGAGTGAGTGGGTGAGTGAGTGAGTGGGTGGGTGAGTGAGTGAGTGAGTAAGTGAGTGGATGGGTGGGTGAGTGGGTGGGAGGGTGAGTTGGTGGTTGAGTGAGTGGGTGGGTGGATGGGTGAATGAGTGGGTGGGTGGGTGAGTGAGTGACTGACTGATTGCCTGACTGACTGAGTTACTGACTGATTGACTGACTGAGTGACTGACTGAGTGAAAGAGTTACCAACTGACTGAATGCCTGACTGACTGACTGATTGACTGACTAAGTGACTGACTGACTGAGTGACTGACTAAGTGACTGAGTTACAGACTGATTGAGTGCCTGAGTGAGTGACTGACTGACCGAGTGACTGACTAAGTGACTGATTGACTGACTGACTGAGTGACTGACCGAGTGACTGACTGATTGACTGACTCAGTGACCGACTGACTGAGTGACTGACTGACCGAGTGACTAACTGACTGAGTGACTGAGTGACCGACTGAGTGCCTGATTGACTGATTGACTGTGTGACTGACTGACTGACCGAGTGACTGACTGAGTGACTGACTGACCGACTGACTGGCTTAGTGACTGACTGAGTGACTGACTGAGTGACTGGGTGACTGAGTTACTGACTGAATGCCTGACTGAGTGACTGACTGACTGACTGACTGACCGAGTGACTGACTGAGTGACTGACTGACCGACTGACTGACTTAGTGACTGACTGAGTGACTGACTGACTGACTGAGTGACAGAGTTACTGAGTGAATGCCTGACTGACTGAGTGACTGACTGATTGACCGACTGAGTGACTAACTGACTGAATGACAGTTATCGACTGGCTGAGTGCCTGACTGACGGACTGACCGAGTGATTGACTAAGTGACTGACTCACTGAGTGACTGACTGACTGAGTGACTGACTGAGTGACTGACTGAGTGACTGACTGACCGACTGACCGACTGACTGAGTGACTGACTGACTGACGGACTGACTGAGTGACTGACTGAGTGACTGGCTCACTGAGTGACTGACTGACGGAGTGACTGACTGAGTGACTGACTGACCGACTGACCGACTGACTGAGTGAGTGACTGACCGACTGACTGAGAGACTGACTGAGTGACTGACTGACCGAGTGACTGACCGAGTGACTGAGTGACTGACTGAGCGAGTGCCTGACTCTCTGACGGAGTGACTGACTGACTGAGTGACTGACTGAGTGTCTGACTGACTGATTGACTGAGTGACTGACTGACTGACGGAGTGACTGACTGACTGAGGGTCTGACTGACTGACTCACTGACCGACAGACTGAGTGACTGACTGAGTGACTGACTGGGTGCCTGACTGAGTGACTGAGTGAATGACTGACCGACTGACAGACTGACTGAGTGACTGACTGACTGAGTGACTGACTGAGTAATTGAGTAACTGAGTGAGTGAGTGACTGAGTGAGTGACTGAGTGAGTAAGTGACTGACTGAGTGACTGAATGACTGAGTGCCTGACTGACTGAGTGACTGACTGAGTAACTGAGTAACTGAGTGAGTGACTGAGTGAGTGACTGAATGAGTGACTGACTGAGTGACTGACTGAGTAACAGAGTGAGTGACCGAATGAGTGACTGACTGAGTGACTGACTGAGTAACTGATTGAGTGACTGAGTGAGTGACTGAATGAGTGACTGACTGAGTGACTGACTGAGTAACAGAGTGAGTGAGTGACTGACTGACTGACTGAGTGACTGACTGAGTGCCTGACTGACTGAGTGACTGACTGACCGACCGACTGACTGACTGAGTGACTGACTAACTGAGTAACTGAGTGAGTGACTAAGTGAGTGACTGAATGAGTGACTGACTTAGTAACTGAGTGAGTGACTGAGTGAGTGACTGGCTGACTGAGTGGCTGAGTGACTGACTGACTGAGTGACTGACTGAGTAACTGAGTGGCTGAGTGACTGACTGACTGAGTGACTGACTGAGTGACTGACTGAGTAACTGAGTGAGTGACTCAGTGAGTGAGTGACTGACTGACTGAGTAATTGACTGACTGAGTAACTGACTGAGTGACTGACTGAGTTCCTGACTGACCGACTGACTGACTTAGTGCCTGACTGAGTGACTGACTGACTGAGTGACTGAGTTACTGACTGAATGCCAGACTGACTGAGTGACTGACTGATTGACCGACTGAGTGACTAACTGACTGAGTGACAGTTATCGACTGACTGAGTGCCTGACTGACTGACGGACTGACCGAGCGATTGACTAAGTGACTGACTCACTGAGTGACTGACTGAGTAACTGAGTGGCTGAGTGACTGACTGACTGAGTGACTGACTGAGTAACTGAGTGAGTGACTGACTGACTGAGTAACTGAGTGAGTGACTAAGTGAGTGACTGAATGAGTGACTGACTTAGTAACTGAGTGAGTGACTGAGTGAGTGACTGACTGACTGAGTGGCTGAGTGACTGACCGAGTGACTGAGTGACTGACTGAGCGAGTGCCTGACTCACTGACGGAGTGACTGACTGACTGAGTGACTGACTGAGTGTCTGACTGACTGATTGACTGAGTGACTGACTGACTGACGGAGTGACTGACTGACTGAGGGTCTGACTGACTGACTCACTGACCGACAGACTGAGTGACTGACTGAGTGACTGACTGGGTGCCTGACTGAGTGACTGAGTGAATGACTGACCGACTGACAGACTGACTGAGTGACTGACTGACTGAGTGACTGACTGAGTAATTGAGTAACTGAGTGAGTGAGTGACTGAGTGAGTGACTGAGTGAGTAAGTGACTGACTGAGTGACTGAATGACTGAGTGCCTGACTGACTGAGTGACTGACTGAGTAACTGAGTGAGTGACTGAGTGAGTGACTGAATGAGTGACTGACTGAGTGACTGACTGAGTAACAGAGTGAGTGACTGAATGAGTGACTGACTGAGTGACTGACTGAGTAACAGAGTGAGTGACTGACTGACTGAGTGCCTGACTGACTGAGTGACTGACTGACCGACCGACTGACTGAGTGACTGACTGACTGAGTAACTGAGTGAGTGACTAAGTGAGTGACTGACTTAGTAACTGAGTGAGTGACTGAGTGAGTGACTGACTGACTGAGTGGCTGAGTGACTGACTGACTGAGTGACTGACTAACTGAGTGGCTGAATGACTGACTGAGTGACTGACTGAGTGACTGACTGAGTAACTGAGTGAGTGACTCAGTGAGTGAGTGACTGACTGACTGAGTAATTGACTGACTGAGTAACTGACTGACTGAGTGACTGACTGAGTGACTGACTGAGTGACTGACTGAGTTCCTGACTGACCGACTGACTGACTTAGTGACTGAGTGAGTGACTGACTGACTGACTGAGTGACTGAGTTACTGACTGAATGCCAGACTGACTGAGTGACTGACTGATTGACCGACTGAGTGACTAACTGACTGAGTGACAGTTATCGACTGACTGAGTGCCTGACTGACTGACGGACTGACCGAGCGATTGAATAAGTGACTGACTCACTGAGTGACTGACTGAGTAACTGAGTGGCTGAGTGACTGACTGACTGAGTGACTGACTGAGTAACTGAGTGAATGAGTGACTGAATGACTGACTGAGTGACTGAATGAGTGAACGAGTGACTGAGTGAGTGACTGAGTAACTGACTGAGTGAGTGACTGAGTGACTGACAGATCGACTGACTGACTGAGTGACTGACTGAGTAACTGAGTGCGTGAGTGACTGACTGAGTGAGTGACTGACTGAGTGAGTGACGGAGTGAGTGAGTAGGTGAGTGAGTGAGTAGGTGAGTGAGTGGGTGGGTGAGTGAGTGACTGAGTGACTGACTGAGTGGCTGACTGAGTGAGTGACTGACTGAGTAACTGAGTGAGTGACTGAGTAAGTGACTGACTGAGTGAGTGATTGAGTCACTGACTGACCGACTGACTGACTGAGTGACTGACTGAGTAACTGAGTGAGTGACTGAGAAAGTGAGTGACTGAATGACTGACTGAGTGAGTGACTGACTGGGTGAGTGACGGAGTGAGTAGGTGAGTGAGTGGGTGGGTGAGTGACTGACTGAGTGACTGACTGAGTGACTAACTGAGTGACTGACTAACTGTGTGACTGAGTGACTGAGTGACTGATTGAGTGACTGACTGACTAACTGAGTGACTGACTGACTGAGTGAGTGACTGAGTGAGTGACTGACTGAGTGACTGACTGACTAACTGAGTGACTGACTAACTGAGTGACTGACTGAGTGAGTGACTGACTGTGTGAGTGACTGACTGAGTGACTGACTGACTAACTGAGTGACTGACTAACTGTGTGACTGAGTGACTGAGTGACTGATTGAGTGACTGACTGACTAACTGAGTGACTGACTGACTGAGTGAGTGACTGTGTGAGTGACTGACTGAGTGACTGACTGAGTGACTGACTGAGTGACTGACTGACTAACTGAGTGACTGACTAACCGATTGACTGACTGACTGCAGGTTTGGCCAGGCGGGTGCGCTGGTGCCTGGAGGCACTCTGCTGGTTCCCACCAGCGTCCTCGTCGCTCCGGTGCTGCCTGCCGTGCCAGGCGCGGTGTACGCGGCACAGCCGGCGGCAGCCACCGGCACGCCGCACTCACCACACCCGGCGCAGCAGTACATACAGGTGACTCAGTCACTCAGTCACTCAGTCACTCAGTCAGTCAGTCACTCAGTCACTCAGTCAGTCACTCAGTCAGTTAGTCAGTCAGTCACTCAGTCAGTCATTCAGTCAGTCACTCAGTCAGTCACTCAGTCAGTCAGTCAGTCACTCAGTCAGTCAGTCAGTCAGTCACTCAGTCAGTCAGTCAGTCACTCAGTCAGTCAGTCACTCAGTCACTCAGTCACTCAGTCAGTCAGTCACTCAGTCAGTCAGTCACTCAGTCAGTCACTCAGTCACTCAGTCAGTCACTCAGTCAGTCACTCAGTCAGTCACTCAGTCAGTCACTCAGTCAGTCACTCAGTCACTCAGTCAGTCAGTCACTCAGTTACTCAGTCAGTTAGTCACTCAGTCAGTTACTCAGTCACTCACTCAGTCAGTCACTCAGTCACTCACACACTCAGTCAGTCACTCAGTCAGTCACTCAGTCACTCAGTCACTCAGTCAGTCAGTCACTCAGTCAGTCACTCAGTCAGTCACTCAGTCACTCAGTTAGTCAGTCAGTCACTCAGTCAGTCACTCAGTCAGTCAGTCAGTCACTCAGTTACTCAGTCAGTTAGTCACTCAGTCACTCAGTCAGTCACTCAGTCACTCAGTCAGTCACTCAGTCAGTCAGTCACTCAGTCAGTCAGTCACTCAGTCAGTCACTCAGTCAGTCACTCAGTCACTCACTCAGTCACTCACTCAGTCACTTAGTCACTCAGTCAGTCAGTCACTCAGTCACTCAGTCAGTCACTCACTCAGTCAGTCACTCAGTCAGTCAGTCACTCAGTTACTCAGTCAGTTAGTCACTCAGTCACTCAGTCAGTCACTCAGTCAGTCACTCAGTCAGTCATTCAGTCACTCAGTCACTCAGTCAGTCACTCAGTCAGTCACTCAGTCAGTCAGTCACTCAGTCACTCAGTCACTCAGTCACTCACTCAGTCACTCACTCAGTCAGTCACTCAGTTACTCACTCAGTCAGTCACTCACTCATTCAGTCACTCAGTCAGTCACTCACTTAGTCACTCTGTCACTCAGTCACTGTCAGTCAGTTACTCGCTCACTCAGTCAGTCAGTCACTCAGTCAGTCAGTCACTAAGTCACTCAGTCACTCAGTCAGTCACTCACTCAGTCAGTTTATAGTTAACGTGTTATTTATGTAGTTTATTGTTAACGTGTTATTTATGTAGTTTATTGTTAACGTGCTATTTATGTAGTTTAATGTTAACGTGTTATTTATGTAGTTTAATGTTAACGTGTTATTTATGTAGTTTATTTTTAACGTGTTATTTATGTAGTTTTTTGTTAACGTGTTATTTATGTAGTTTAATGTTAACGTGTTATTTATGTAGTTTATTGTTAACGTGTTATTTATGTAGTTTATTGTTAACGTGTTATTTATGTAGTTTATTGTTAACGTGTTATTTATGTAGTTTAATGTTAACGTATTATTTATGTAGTTTAATGTTAACGTGTTATTTATGTAGTTTATTGTTAACGTGTTATTTATGTAGTTTAATGTTAACGTGTTATTTATGTAGTTTAATGTTAACGTGTTATTTATGTAGTTTAATGTTAACGTGTTATTTATGTAGTTTATTGTTAACGTGTTATTTATGTAGTTTATTGTTAACGTGTTATTTATGTAGTTTAATGTTAACGTGTTATTTATGTAGTTTATTGTTAACGTGTTATTTATGTAGTTTATTGTTAACGTGTTATTTATGTAGTTTAATGTTAACGTGTTATTTATGTAGTTTAATGTTAACGTGTTATTTATGTAGTTTATTATTAACATGTTATTTATTTAGTTTAATGTTAACGTGTTATTTATGTAGTTTATTGTTAACGTGTTATTTATGTAGTTTAATGTTAACGTGTTATTTATGCAGTTTATAGTTAACGTGTTATTTATGTAGTTTATTGTTAACGTGTTATTTATGTAGTTTTATGTTAACGTGTTATTTATGTAGTTTATTGTTAACGTGTTATTTATGTAATTTATAGTTAACGTGTTATTTATGTAGTTTATTGTTAACGTGTTATTTATGTAGTTTATTGTTAACGTGTTATTTATGTAGTTTATTGTTAACGTGTTATTTATGTAGTTTATTGTTAACGTGTTAATTATGTAGTTTAATGTTAACGTGCTATTTATGTAGTTTATTGTTAACGTGTTATTTATGTAGTTTATAGTTAACGTGTTATTTATGTAGTTTATTGTTAACATGTTATTTATGTAGTTTATAGTTAACATGTTGTTTATGTAGTGTATAGTTAACGTGTTACTTATGTAGTTTATAGTTAACGTGTTATTTACGTAGTTTATTGTTAACGTGTTATTTATGTAGTTTATTGTTAACGTGTTATTTATGTAGTTTATAGTTAACGTGTTATTTATGTAGTTTATTGTTAACGTGTTATTTATGTAGTTTATAGTTAACGTTTTATTTATGTAGTTTAATGTTAACGTGTTATTTATGTAGTTTATAGTTAACGTGTCATTTATGTAGTTTATAGTTAACGTGTTATTTATGTAGTTTATTGTTAACGTGTTATTTATGTAGTTTATAGTTAACGTGTTATTTATGTAGTTTATAGTTTACGTGTTATTTATGTAGTTTATTGTTAACGTGTTATTTATGTAGTTTATTGTTAACGTGTTATTTATGTAGTTTATAGTTAACGTGTTATTTATGTAGTTTATTGTTAACGTGTTATTTATGTAGTTTATAGTTAACGTGTTATTTATGTAGTTTAATGTTAACGTGTTATTTATGTAGTTTATAGTTAACGTGTTATTTATGTAGTTTATTGTTAACGTGTTATTTATGTAGTTTATTGTTAACGTGTTATTTATGTAGTTTATAGTTAACGTGTTATTTATGTAGTTTATAGTTAACGTGTTATTTATGTAGTGTATTGTTAACCTGTTATTTATGTAGTTTATTATTAACGTGTTATTTATGTAGTTTATAGTTAACGTGTTATTTATGTAGTTTATAGTTAACGTGTTATTTATGTAGTTTATAGTTAACGTGTTATTTATGTAGTTTATTGTTAACGTGTTATTTATGTAGTTTATAGTTAACGTGTTATTTATGTAGTTTATAGTTAACGTGTTATTTATGTAGTTTATAGTTAACGTGTTATTTATGTAGTTTATTGCTAACGTGTTATTTATGTAGTTTATAGTTAACGTTTTATTTATGTAGTTTAATGTTAACGTGTTATTTATGTAGTTTATAGTTAACGTGTCATTTATGTAGTTTATAGTTAACGTGTTATTTATGTAGTTTATTGTTAACGTGTTATTTATGTAGTTTATAGTTAACGTGTTATTTATGTAGTTTATAGTTTACGTGTTATTTATGTAGTTTATTGTTAACGTGTTATTTATGTAGTTTATTGTTAACGTGTTATTTATGTAGTTTATAGTTAACGTGTTATTTATGTAGTTTATTGTTAACGTGTTATTTATGTAGTTTATAGTTAACGTGTTATTTATGTAGTTTAATGTTAACGTGTTATTTATGTAGTTTATTGTTAACGTGTTATTTGTGTAGTTTATTGTTAACGTGTTATTTATGTAGTTTATAGTTAACGTGTTATTTATGTAGTTTATTGTTAACGTGTTATTTATGTAGTTTATAGTTAACGTGTTATTTATGTAGTTTAATGTTAACGTGTTATTTATGTAGTTTATTGTTAACGTGTTATTTGTGTAGTTTATTGTTAACGTGTTATTTATGTAGTTTATAGTTAACGTGTTATTTATGTAGTTTATTGTTAACGTGTTATTTATGTAGTTTATAGTTAACGTGTTATTTATGTAGTTTATAGTTAACGTGTTATTTATGTAGTTTATAGTTAACGTGTTATTTATGTAGTTTATAGTTAACGTGTTATTTATGTAGTTTATAGTTAACGTGTTATTTATGTAGTTTATTGTTAACGTGTTATTTATGTAGTTGATTGTTAACGTGTTATTTATGTAGTTTATAGTTAACGTGTTATTTATGTAGTTTATTGTTAACGTGTTATTTATGTAGTTTATTGTTAACGTGTTATTTATGTAGTTTATAGTTAACGTGTTATTTATGTAGTTTAATGTTAACGTGCTATTTATGTAGTTTATTGTTAACGTGTTATTTATGTAGTTTATAGTTAACGTGTTATTTATGTAGTTTATTGTTAACATGTTATTTATGTAGTTTATAGTTAACATGTTGTTTATGTAGTTTAATGTTAACGTGTTATTTATGTAGTTTATAGTTAACGTGTTATTTACGTAGTTTATTGTTAACGTGTTATTTACGTAGTTTATTGTTAACGTGTTATTTATGTAGTTTATAGTTAACGTGTTATTTATGTAGTTTATAGTTAACGTGTTATTTATGTAGTTTATAGTTAACGTGTTATTTATGTAGTTTATTGTTAACGTGTTATTTATGTAGTTTATAGTTAACGTTTTATTTATGTAGTTTAATGTTAACGTGTTATTTATGTAGTTTATAGTTAACGTGTCATTTATGTAGTTTATAGTTAACGTGTTATTTATGTATTTTATTGTTAACGTGTTATTTATGTAGTTTATAGTTAACGTGTTATTTATGTAGTTTATAGTTTACGTGTTATTTATGTAGTTTATTGTTAACGTGTTATTTATGTAGTTTATTGTTAACGTGTTATTTATGTAGTTTATAGTTAACGTGTTATTTATGTAGTTTATTGTTAACGTGTTATTTATGTAGTTTATAGTTAACGTGTTATTTATGTAGTTTAATGTTAACGTGTTATTTATGTAGTTTATTGTTAACGTGTTATTTGTGTAGTTTATTGTTAACGTGTTATTTATGTAGTTTATAGTTAACGTGTTATTTATGTAGTTTATTGTTAACGTGTTATTTATGTAGTTTATAGTTAACGTGTTATTTATGTAGTTTAATGTTAACGTGTTATTTATGTAGTTTATTGTTAACGTGTTATTTGTGTAGTTTATTGTTAACGTGTTATTTATGTAGTTTATAGTTAACGTGTTATTTATGTAGTTTATTGTTAACGTGTTATTTATGTAGTTTATAGTTAACGTGTTATTTATGTAGTTTATAGTTAACGTGTTATTTATGTAGTTTATAGTTAACGTGTTATTTATGTAGTTTATAGTTAACGTGTTATTTATGTAGTTTATAGTTAACGTGTTATTTATGTAGTTTATAGTTAACGTGTTATTTATGTAGTTTATTGTTAACGTGTTATTTATGTAGTTTATTGTTAACGTGTTATTTATGTAGTTTATAGTTAACGTGTTATTTATGTAGTTTATTGTTAACGTGTTATTTATGTAGTTTATTGTTAACGTGTTATTTATGTAGTTTATAGTTAACGTGTTATTTATGTAGTTTATTGTTAACGTGTTATTTATGTAGTTTATTGTTAACGTGTTATTTATGTCGTTTATAGTTAACGTGTTATTTATGTAGTTTATAGTTAACGTGTTATTTATGTAGTGTATTGTTAACGTGTTATTTATGTAGTTTATTATTAACGTGTTATTTATGTAGTTTATAGTTAACGCGTTATTTATGTAGTTTATAGTTAACGTGTTATTTATGTAGTTTATAGTTAACGTGTTATTTATGTAGTTTATTGTTAACGTGTTATTTATGTAGTTTATAGTTAACGTGTTATTTATGTAGTTTATAGTTAACGTGTTATTTATGTAGTTTATAGTTAACGTGTTATTTATGTAGTTTATTGTTAACGTGTTATTTATGTAGTTTATAGTTAACGTTTTATTTATGTAGTTTAATGTTAACGTGTTATTTATGTAGTTTATAGTTAACGTGTCATTTATGTAGTTTATAGTTAACGTGTTATTTATGTAGTTTATTGTTAACGTGTTATTTATGTAGTTTATAGTTAACGTGTTATTTATGTAGTTTATAGTTTACGTGTTATTTATGTAGTTTATTGTTAACGTGTTATTTATGTAGTTTATTGTTAACGTGTTATTTATGTAGTTTATAGTTAACGTGTTATTTATGTAGTTTATTGTTAACGTGTTATTTATGTAGTTTATAGTTAACGTGTTATTTATGTAGTTTAATGTTAACGTGTTATTTATGTAGTTTATTGTTAACGTGTTATTTGTGTAGTTTATTGTTAACGTGTTATTTATGTAGTTTATAGTTAACGTGTTATTTATGTAGTTTATTGTTAACGTGTTATTTATGTAGTTTATAGTTAACGTGTTATTTATGTAGTTTAATGTTAACGTGTTATTTATGTAGTTTATAGTTAACGTGTCATTTATGTAGTTTATAGTTAACGTGTTATTTATGTAGTTTATTGTTAACGTGTTATTTATGTAGTTTATAGTTAACGTGTTATTTATGTAGTTTATAGTTTACGTGTTATTTATGTAGTTTATTGTTAACGTGTTATTTATGTAGTTTATTGTTAACGTGTTATTTATGTAGTTTATAGTTAACGTGTTATTTATGTAGTTTATTGTTAACGTGTTATTTATGTAGTTTATAGTTAACGTGTTATTTATGTAGTTTAATGTTAACGTGTTATTTATGTAGTTTATTGTTAACGTGTTATTTGTGTAGTTTATTGTTAACGTGTTATTTATGTAGTTTATAGTTAACGTGTTATTTATGTAGTTTATTGTTAACGTGTTATTTATGTAGTTTATAGTTAACGTGTTATTTATGTAGTTTAATGTTAACGTGTTATTTATGTAGTTTATTGTTAATGTGTTATTTGTGTAGTTTATTGTTAACGTGTTATTTATGTAGTTTATAGTTAACGTGTTATTTATGTAGTTTATTGTTAACGTGTTATTTATGTAGTTTATAGTTAACGTGTTATTTATGTAGTTTATAGTTAACGTGTTATTTATGTAGTTTATAGTTAACGTGTTATTTATGTAGTTTATAGTTAACGTGTTATTTATGTAGTTTATAGTTAACGTGTTATTTATGTAGTTTATAGTTAACGTGTTATTTATGTAGTTTATTGTTAACGTGTTATTTATGTAGTTTATTGTTAACGTGTTATTTATGTAGTTTATAGTTAACGTGTTATTTATGTAGTTTATTGTTAACGTGTTATTTATGTAGTTTATTGTTAACGTGTTATTTATGTAGTTTATAGTTTACGTGTTATTTATGTAGTTTATTGTTAACGTGTTATTTATGTAGTTTATAGTTAACGTGTTATTTATGTAGTTTATTGTTAACGTGTTATTTATGTAGTTTATAGTTAACGTGTTATTTATGTAGTTTATAGTTAACGTGTTATTTATGTAGTTTAATGTTAACGTGTTATTTATGTTGTTTATTGTTAACGTGTTATTTATGTAGTTTGTTGTTAACGTGTTATTTACGTAGTTTATTGTTAACGTGTTATTTATGTAGTTTATTGTTAACGTGTTATTTATGTAGTTTATAGTTAACGTGTTATTTATGTAGTTTATTGTTAACGTGTTATTTATGTAGTTTATTGTTAACATGTTATTAATGTAGTTTATTGTTAACGTGTTATTTATGTAGTTTATAGTTAACGTGTTATTTATGTAGTTTATTGTTAACGTGTTATTTATGTAGTTTATTGTTAACGTGTTATTTATGTAGTTTAAAGTTAACGTGTTATTTATGTAGTTTATTGTTAACGTGTTATTTATGTAGTTTATAGTTAACGTGTTATTTATGTGGTTTATTGTTAACGTGTTATTTATGTAGTTTAGTTTATTGTTAACGTGTTATTTATGTAGTTTATTGTTAACGTGTTATTTATGTAGTTTATTGTTAACGTGTTATTTATGTAGTTTATAGTTAACGTGTTATTTATATAGTTTATTGTTAACGTGTTATTTATGTAGTCTATAGTTAACGTGTTATTTATATAGTTTATTGTTAACGTGTTATTTATGTAGTTTATTGTTAACGTGTTATTTATGTAGTTTATAGTTAACATGTTATTTATATAGTTTATTGTTAACGTGTTATTTATGTAGTCTATAGTTAACGTGTTATTTATATAGTTTATTGTTAACGTGTTATTTATGTAGTTTATAGTTAACGTGTTATTTATGTAGTTTAATGGTAACGTGTTATTTATGTAGTTTATTGTTAACGTGTTATTTATGTAGTTTAATGTTAACGTGTTATTTATGTAGTTTAATGTTAACGTGTTATTTATGTAGTTTATTGTTATGATCACTGTTACATTCCATTAGCGGCTTTGTGTTGGTGATTTCGAAGGCGTTTTTGTTGTTGTTTTGCCCATGTTTTCGTTTGTCGTGCTACGGAGTTAGACTGACGGCCTTAATCTTAAGTTGTCTTGTGGTTGTTGTGGTTGTTGTTGTTGTTGTTTGACTTGTTTTGTACGGCGCTTTTTTCCAGCGATATTTTGACGTCAATTTTTTTCCATTTCCCCCCCCCCCCACCCAAAGTCACGCAAAGTCACATTTCGATTTGACTGCAACGATTCATCTTCCCTAGGTTCTATTCGCTAAAGTCACCACCCACGTGGTAATGATAATAAAATAATAATAAAATAACGCCGGGAAAATTCTCGCGACGGCCGCTTGCTTTGCGGCCGAAACGTCGCGAGAATCTTGTCGCGTTATTTTATTATTTTATTATTCTCGTTCCACGTGACGGTGAGCCTTTACTGAAAGAACCAAAGGAGATGGTGATGGTGGCGATGATGTTGTTGATGATGATGGTGATGATGGTGATGATGATGTTCGTGATGGTGATGATGATGATGATGTTGTTGGTGATGGTGATGGTGGTGATGATGTTGATGATGGTGGTGGTGGTGGTGATGATGGTGATGTTGGTGATGGTGATGATGTTGATGTTGGTGATGTTGATGTTGGTGATGATGTTGATGTTGTTGGTGATGGTGATGATGATGGTGATGTTGTTGATGATGATGTTGATGTTGGTGATGATGTTGATGTTGGTGATGGTGATGACGTTTGTCTTGTTCGTGTTTTAGTTTTTGTCCGTTGCGTCTTGCACTCGGTTCGACAGCCGAATGTCTCACGGGGCTATACCGGATTCACGTGCGACTGTCAACTCTGCCTTCATGCCAACGCAGATACATCCAGGACGGGTCCAGACCTGCAGCGGACAGCCTGCTGGGCAGCTGTTCCTACCTCCAGCCTACAGCCGCCAGCAGCAGCAGCAGCAGCATCAGCAGCAGCAGCATCAGCAGCAGCATCATCAGCGGTCACGCTGTCGTTCAAGCAGCCTGTCTGATAGCAGCGGTCAGCAACCACCGCCGCCACCACCACCACCACCACCACACTCATAGCCACCACCACCACCACCACCACACTCATAGCCACCACCACCACCACCACCACCACACTCATAGCCACCACCACCACCACCACACTCATAGCCACCACCACCACCACACTCATAGCCACCACCACCACCACACTCATAGCCACCACCACCACCACCACACTCATAGCCACCACCACCACCACCACCACCACCACACTCATAGCCACCACCACCACCACACTCATAGCCACCACCACCACACTCATAGCCACCACCATCACCACCACCACCACACTCATAGCCACCACCACCACCACACTCATAGCCACCACCACCACCACCACACTCATAGCCACCACCACCACCACCACACTCATAGCCACCACCACCACCACCACCACCACACTCATAGCCACCACCACCACCACCACACTCATAGCCACCACCACCACACTCATAGCCACCACCACCACCACCACCACCACACTCATAGCCACCACCACCACCACCACACTCATAGCCACCACCACCACCACCACCACCACACTCATAGCCACCACCACCACCACCACACTCATAGCCACCACCACCACCACCACACTCATAGCCACCACCACCACCACACTCATAGCCACCACCACCACCACACTCATAGCCACCACCACCACCACCACCACACTCATAGCCACCACCACCACCACCACACTCATAGCCACCACCACCACCACACTCATAGCCAGCACCACCACCACCACCACACTCATAGCTACCACCACCACCACCACCACCACACTCATAGCCAGCACCACCACCACCACCACACTCATAGCCACCACCACCACCACCACCACCACCACACTCATAGCCACCACCACCACCACACTCATAGCTACCACCACCACCACCACCACACTCATAGCCACCACCACCACCACACTCATAGCCACCACCACCACCACCACCACACTCATAGCCACCACCACCACCACCACACTCATAGCCACCACCACCACCACACTCATAGCCAGCACCACCACCACCACCACCACCACCACACTCATAGCTACCACCACCACCACCACCACACTCATAGCCAGCACCACCACCACCACCACACTCATAGCCACCACCACCACCACCACACTCATAGCCACCACCACCACCACACTCATAGCTACCACCACCACCACACTCATAGCCACCACCACCACCACCACACTCATAGCCACCACCACCACCACCACCACACTCATAGCTACCACCACCACCACCACCACACTCATAGCCACCACCACCACCACACTCATAGCCAGCACCACCACCACCACCACCACACTCATAGCCACCACCACCACCACCACCACACTCATAGCCACCACCACCACCACCACACTCATAGCTACCACCACCACCACCACCACCACACTCATAGCCACCACCACCACCACCACCACACTCATAGCCACCACCACCACCACCACACTCATAGCCACCACCACCACCACCACCACACTCATAGCTACCACCACCACCAACACCACCACCACCACACTCATAGCCACCACCACCACCACCACCACCACCACACTCATAGCCACCACCACCACCACCACACTCATAGCCAGCACCACCACCACCACCACACTCATAGCCACCACCACCACCACCACACTCATAGCCAGCACCACCACCACCACCACACTCATAACCAGCACCACCACCACCACCACACTCATAGCCACCACCACCACCACCACCACCACACTCATAGCCACCACCACCACCACCACACTCATAGCTACCACCACCACCACCACCACCACACTCATAGCCACCACCACCACCACACTCATAGCCACCACCACCACCACACTCATAGCCAGCACCACCACCACCACCACACTCATAGCCACCACCACCACCACCACCACACTCATAGCCACCACCACCACACTCATAGCCAGCACCACCACCACACTCATAGCCACCACCACCACACTCATAGCCACCACCACCACCACACTCATAGCTACCACCACCACACTCATAGCCACCACCACCACCACCACCACCACACTCATAGCCACCACCACCACCACCACACTCATAGCTACCACCACCACCACCACACTCATAGCCACCACCACCACCACCACACTCATAGCCACCACTACCACCACCACCACCACACTCATAGCCAGCACCACCACCACCACCACCACACTCATAGCCAGCACCACCACCACCACCACACTCATAGCCAGCACCACCACCACCACACTCATAGCCACCACCACCACCACACTCATAGCCAGCACCACCACACTCATAGCCACCACCACCACCACCAACACACTCATAGCCACCACCACCACCACCACCACCACACTCATAGCCACCACCACCACACTCATAGCCAGCACCACCACCACACTCATAGCCACCACCACCACACTCATAGCCACCACCACCACCACCACCACACTCATAGCCACCACCACCACCATACTCATAGCCAGCACCACCACCACCACCACCCCCACCACCACCACCACACTCATAGCCACCACCACCACCACACTCATAGCCAGCACCACCACCACCACCACCCCCACCACCACCACCACACTCATAGCCACCACCACCACCACCACCCCCACCACCACCACCACCACCACACTCATAGCTACCACCACCACCACACTCATAGCCACCACCACCACCACCACACTCATAGCCAGCACCACCACCACACTCATAGCCACCACCACCACCACCACCACCACACTCATAGCCACCACCACCACACTCATAGCTACCACCACCACACTCATAGCCACCACCACCACCACCACCACACTCATAGCCAGCACCACCACCACCACACTCATAGCCACCACCACCACACTCATAGCCACCACCACCACCACCACACTCATAGCCACCACCACACTCATAGCCAGCACCACCACAACCACACTCATAGCCACCACCACACTCATAGCCAGCACCACCACACTCATAGCCAGCACCACCACCACCACACTCATAGCCACCACCACCACCACACTCATAGCCACCACCACCACCACCACACTCATAGCCACCACCACCACACTCATAGCCACCACCACCACCACCACACTCATAGCCACCACCACCACCACCACCACACTCATAGCCACCACCACCACCACCACACTCATAGCCACCACCACCACCACACTCATAGCCACCACCACCACACTCATAGCCACCACCACCACCACACTCATAGCCACCACCACCACCACACTCATAGCCACCACCACCACCACACTCATAGCCACCACCACCACCACACTCATAGCCACCACCACCACCACCACGCTCATAGCCACCACCACCACCACACTCATAGCCACCACCACCACCACACTCATAGCCACCACCACCACACTCATAGCCACCACCACCACCACACTCATAGCCAGCACCACCACCACCACACTCATAGCCACCACCACCACACTCATAGCCAGCACCACCACCACACTCATAGCCAGCACCACCACCACACTCATAGCCACCACCACCACACTCATAGCCACCACCACCACCACCACACTCATAGCCACCACCACCACCACACTCATAGCCACCACCACCACCACACTCATAGCCACCACCACCACCACACTCATAGCCACCACCACCACACTCATAGCCACCACCACCACCACCACACTCATAGCCACCACCACCACCACACTCATAGCCACCACCACCACCACACTCATAGCCACCACCACCACCACACTCATAGCCACCACCACCACCACACTCATAGCCACCACCACCACCACACTCATAGCCAGCACCACCACCACCACACTCATAGCCACCACCACCACCACACTCATAGCCACCACCACCACACTCATAGCCACCACCACCACACTCATAGCCAGCACCACCACCACCACACTCATAGCCACCACCACCACCACACTCATAGCCAGCACCACCACCACACTCATAGCCAGCACCACCACCACACTCATAGCCACCACCACCACACTCATAGCCACCACCACCACCACCACGCTCATAGCCAGCACCACCACCACACTCATAGCCACCACCACACTTACAGCAACCACCACCACCACACTCATTGCCACCACCACCACACTCATAGCAACCACCACCACACTCGTAGCCACCACCACCACCACCACACTCATAGCCAGCACCACCACCACCACACTCATAGCCAGCACCACCACCACACTCATAGCCACCACCACCACACTCATAGCCACCACCACCACCACGCTCATAGCCAGCACCACCAACACACTCATAGCCACCACCACCACCACACTTACAGCAACCACCACCACCACACTCATAGCCACCACCACCACACTCATAGCAACCACCATCACACTCATAGCCACCACCACCACCACACTCATAGCCACCACCACCACACTCATAGCCACCACCACCACACTCATAGCCAACACCACCACACTCATAGCCACCACCACCACACTCATAGCCACCACCACCACCACACTCATAGCCACCACCACCACCACACTCATAGCCACCACCACCACCACACTCATAGCCACCACCACCACCACACTCATAGCCACCACCACCACCACACTCATAGCCACCACCACCACCACACTCATAGCCACCACCACCACACTCATAGCCACCACCACCACACTCATAGCCACCACCACCACACTCATAGCCAACACCACCACACTCATAGCCACCACCACCACACTCATAGCCACCACCTCCACCACCACCACCACCACACTCATAGCCACCACCACCACCACACTCATAACCACCACCACACTCATAGCCACCACCACCACCACACTAATAGCCACCACCACCACCACACTCATAGCCACCACCACCGCACTCATAGCCACCACCACCACACTCATAGCCACCACCACCACCACACTCATAGCCACCACCACCACACTCATAGCCAACACCACCACACTCATAGCCACCACCACCACACTCATAGCCACCACCACCACCACACTCATAGCCACCACCACCACACTCATAGCCACCACCACCACACTCATAGCCACCACCACCACACTCATAGCCACCACCACCACCACACTCATAGCCACCACCACCACACTCATAGCCACCACCACCACACTCATAGCCACCACCACCACACTCATAGCCACCACCACCACACTCATAGCCACCACCACCACACTCATAGCCACCACCACCACACTCATAGCCACCACCACCACACTCATAGCCAGCACCACCACACTCATAGCCACCACCACACTCATAGCCACCACCACCACACTCATAGCCACCACCACACTCATAGCCAGCGCCACCACACTCATAGCCACCACCACCACACTCATAGCCACCACCACCACCACACTCATAGCCACCACCACCACACTCATAGCCACCACCACCACACTCATAGCCACCACACTCATAGCCACCACCACCACACTCATAGCCACTACCACCACACTCATAGCCACCACCACCACACTCATAGCCACCACCACCACACTTACAGCAACCACCACCACCACACTCATAGCCACCACCACACTCATAGCCACCACCACCACACTCATAGCCACCACCACCACACTCATAGCCACCACCACCACCACACTCATAGCCACCACCACCACACTCATAGCCACCACCACCACACTCATAGCCACCACCACACTCATAGCCACCACCACCACACTCATAGCCACCACCACCACCACCACACTCATAGCCACCACCACCACACTCATAGCCACCACCACCACACTCATAGCCACCACCACCACACTCATAGCCACCACCACCACCACACTCATAGCCACCACCACCACCACACTCAGCCACCACCACCACACTCATAGCCACCACCACCACACTCATAGCCACCACACTCATAGCCACCACCACCACACTCATAGCCACCACCACCACACTCATAGCCACCACCACCACACTCATAGCCACCACCACCACACTTACAGCAACCACCACCACCACACTCATAGCCACCACCACACTCATAGCCACCACCACCACACTCATAGCCACCACCACCACACTCATAGCCACCACCACCACACTCATAGCCACCACCACCACACTCATAGCCACCACCACCACACTCATAGCCACCACCACCACACTCATAGCCACCACCACCACCACACTCATAGCCACCACCACCACCACCACACTCATAGCCACCACCACCATACTCATAGCCACCACCACCACCACACTCATAGCCACCACCACCACCACACTCATAGCCACCACCACCACCACCACACTCATAGCCACCACCACCACCACACTCATAGCCACCACCACCACCACCACACTCATAGCCACCACCACCACACTCATAGCCACCACCACCACACTCATAGCCACCACCACCACACTTACAGCAACAAAGCACCACCACACTCATAGCCAGCACCACCACCACCACACTTACAGCAACCACCACCACCACCACACTCATAGCCACCACCACCACACTCATAGCCAGCACCACCACACTCATAACCACCACCACCACAGTCATAGCCACCACCACCACACTCATAGCCACCACGACCACACTCATAGCCACCACCACCACCACCACACTCATAGCCACCACCACCACCACACTCATAGCCACCACCACCATCACACTCATAGCCAGCACCACCACCACACTTACAGCAACCACCACCACCACACTCATAGCCAGCACCACCACCACCACACTCGTAGCCACCACCACCACCACACTCATAGCCACCACCACCACACTCATAGCCACCACCACCACACTCATAGCCACCACCACCACCACACTCATAGCCACCACCACCACCACACTCATAGCCACCACCACCACCACCACACTCATAGCCACCAGCACCACCATCACACTCATAGCCACCACCAACACACTCATAGCCACCACCACCACCACCACACTCATAGCCACCACCACCACACTCATAGCCACCACCACCACCACCACACTCATAGCCACCACCACCACACTCATAGCCACCACCACCACCACACTCATAGCCACCACCACACTCATAGCCACCACCACACTCATAGCCACCACCACCACACTCATAGCCACCACCACCACCACCACCACACTCATAGCCACCACCACCACACTCATAGCCAGCAACACCACCACCACACTCATAGCCACCACCACCACCACCACCACACTCATAGCCACCACCACCACCACCACCACACTCATAGCCAGCATCACCACCACACTCATAGCCACCACCACCACCACACTTACAGCAACCACCACCAGCACCACCACACTCATAGCCACCACCACCACCACACTCATAGCCACCACCACCACACTCATAGCCAGCACCACCACCACACTCATAGCCACCACCACACTCATAGCCACCACCACCACACTCATAGCCACCTCCACCACACTCATAGCCACCACCACCACACTCATAGCCACCACCACCACACTCATAGCCACCACCACCACACTCATAGCCAGCACCACCACCACCACACTCATAGCCACCACCACCACCACACTCATAGCCACCACCACCACCACCACACTCATAGCCAGCACCACCACCACCACACTCATAGCCACAACCACCACCACACTCATAGCCACCACCACCACACTCATAGCCGCCACCACCACCACCACCACCACACTCATAGCCACCACCACCACACTCATAGCCACCACCACCACACTCATAGCCACCACCACCACACTCATAGCCACCACCACCACCACACTCATAGCCACCACCACCACTACCACACTCATAGCCACCACCACCACCACACTCATAGCCACCACCACCACCACACTCATAGCCAGCACCACCACCACCACACTCATAGCCACCACCACCACCACACTCATAGCCACCACCACCACCACCACCACACTCATAGCCACCACCACCACCACCACCACACTCATAGCCACCACCACCACCACACTCATAGCCACCACCACCACACTCATAGCCACCACCACCACCACCACCACACTCATAGTCATCACCACCACCACCACCACACTCATAGCCACCACCACCACCACCACACTCATAGTCATCATCACCACCACCACCACCACACTCATAGCCACCACCACCACCACCACACTCATAGCCACCACCACCACCACACTCATAGCCACCACCACCACTACCACACTCATAGCCACCACCACCACCACCACACTCATAGCCACCACCACCACCACACTCATAGCCAGCACCACCACCACCACCACACTCATAGCCACCACCACCACCACCACCACACTCATAGCCACCACCACCACCACCACCACCACACTCATAGCCACCACCACCACCACCACCACACTCATAGCCACCACCACCACCACACTCATAGCCACCACCACCACCACCACACTCATAGTCATCACCACCACCACACTCATAGCCACCACCACCACCACACTCATAGTCATCACCACCACCACCACACTCATAGCCACCACCACCACCACCACACTCATAGTCATCACCACCACCACCACCACACTCATAGCCACCACCACCACCACCACCACACTCATAGTCATCACCACCACCAACACCACCACCACCACCACCAACACCACCACCACCAACACCACCACCACCACCAACACCACCACCAACACCACCACCACCAACACCACCACCACCAACACCACCACCACCACCACCACCACCACACTCATAGCCACCACCACCACCACCACCACACTCATAGCCACCACCACCACCACCACCACCACACTCATAGCCACCACCACCACCACCACACTCATAGTCATCACCACCACCAACACCACCACCACCACCAACACCACCACCACCACCAACACCACCACCACCAACACCACCACCAACACCACCACCACCAACACCACCACCACCAACACCACCACCACCACCACCACACTCATAGCCACCACCACCACCACCACCACACTCATAGCCACCACCACCACCACCACCACCACCACACTCATAGCCACCACCACCACCACCACACTCATAGTCATCACCACCACCAACACCACCACCACCACCAACACCACCACCACCACCAACACCACCACCACCAACACCACCACCAACACCACCACCACCACCAACACCACCACCACCACCAACACCACCACCACCACCAACACCACCACCACCAACACCAACACCACCACCACCATCACCACTATCACCACCACCAACACCACCACCAACACCACCACCACCAACACCACCACCACCACCACACTCATAGCCAGCACCACCACACTCATAGCCACCACCACACTCATAGCCACCACCACCACACTCATAGCCACCACCAC
>NW_027423178.1:120304-130304 GCF_048934315.1 Petromyzon marinus
CACCACCATCACCACTATCACCACCACCAACACCACCACCAACACCACCACCAACACCACCACCACCACCACCAAACTCATAGCCACCACCGGACCGTCAGATTACTTATGAGGATTACTCCAGGTGCGTTGTGCGCTTGTTAGATTACATTTGTAATAGATTACATCTGCGATGTTGGATTACTCACGTAATGGATTACATCTGTAATAGATTACATCTGCGATGATGGATTACTCACGTGATGGATTACATCTGTAATAGATTACATCCGCGATGATGGATTACATCTGTAATAGATTACATCTGTAATAGATTACATCCGCGATGATGGTTTACTTACGTGATGGATTACATCTGTAATAGATTACATCTGTGATGATGGATTACATATGTAATAGATTACATCCGCGATGATGGATTACATCTGTAATAGATTACATCTGTAATAGATTACATCTGTAATAGATTACATCTGCGATGATGGATTACTCACGTAATAGATTACATCTGTAATAGATTACATCCGCGATGATGGATTACTCACGTGATAGATTACATGTGTAGTGGATTACATCCGCGATGATGGATTACTCACGTAATGGATTACATCTCTAATAGATTACATCTGTAACAGATTACATCTGCGGTGGTGGATTACTCACGTGATGTGTTGCATCTGTAATAGATTACATCTGCGATGATGGATTACTCACGTGATGGATTACATCTATAATAGATTACATCTGTAACAGATTACATCTGTAACAGATTAAACACCACCACCACCACCAACACCACCACCACCACCAACACCACCACCACCACCATCACCACTATCACCACCACCAACACCACCACCAACACCACCACCAACACCACCACCACCACCACCAAACTCATAGCCACCACCGGACCGTCAGATTACTTATGAGGATTACTCCAGGTGCGTTGTGCGCTTGTTAGATTACATTTGTAATAGATTACATCTGCGATGTTGGATTACTCACGTAATGGATTACATCTGTAATAGATTACATCTGCGATGATGGATTACTCACGTGATGGATTACATCTGTAATAGATTACATCCGCGATGATGGATTACATCTGTAATAGATTACATCTGTAATAGATTACATCCGCGATGATGGTTTACTTACGTGATGGATTACATCTGTAATAGATTACATCTGTGATGATGGATTACATATGTAATAGATTACATCCGCGATGATGGATTACATCTGTAATAGATTACATCTGTAATAGATTACATCTGTAATAGATTACATCTGCGATGATGGATTACTCACGTAATAGATTACATCTGTAATAGATTACATCCGCGATGATGGATTACTCACGTGATAGATTACATGTGTAGTGGATTACATCCGCGATGATGGATTACTCACGTAATGGATTACATCTCTAATAGATTACATCTGTAACAGATTACATCTGCGGTGGTGGATTACTCACGTGATGTGTTGCATCTGTAATAGATTACATCTGCGATGATGGATTACTCACGTGATGGATTACATCTATAATAGATTACATCTGTAACAGATTACATCTGCGGTGATGGATTACTCACGTGATGGATTACATCTGGAATAGATTACATTTGTAACAGATTACATCTGCGGTGATGGATTACTCACGTGATGGATTACATCTAATAGATTACATCTGTAATAGATTACATCTGTAACAGGTTACATCTGCGGTGATGGATTACTCACGTGATGGATTACATTTGTAATAGATTACATCTGTAATCGATTACATCTGTAACAGATTACATCTGCGGTGATGCATTACTCACGTGATGGATTACATAGGTGATGTGCTACATCTGTAACAGATTACATATGCGGTGATGGATTACTCACGTGATGTGTTACATCTGTAATAGATTACATCTGCGATGATGGATTACTCACGTGATGGATTACATATGTAATAGATTACATCTGTGAGATATTACATCTGTAACAGATTACATCTGCGGTGATGGATTACTCACGTGATGGATTACATCTGTAATAGATTACATCTGTAATCGATTACATCTGTAACAGATTACATCTGCGGTGATGGATTACTCACGTGATGGATTACACACGTGATGTGCTACATCTGTAACAGATTACATCTGCGGTGATGGATTACTCGCGTGGATTACTCACGTGATGTGTTACATCTGTAACAGATTGCATCTGCGGTGATGGATTACTCACGTGATGGATTACTCACATGATGTGTTACATCTGTGACAGATTACATCTGCGGTGATGGATTACTCACGTGATGTGTTACATCTGTGACAGATTACATCTGCGGTGATGGATTACTCACGTGATGTGTTACATCTGTGACAGATTACATCTGCGGTGATGGATTACTCACGTGATGTGTTACATCTGTGACAGATTACATCTGCGGTGATGGATTACTCACGTGATGGATTACTCGCGTGATGGATTACTCGCGTGATGGATTACTCGCGTGATGGATTACTCACGTATTAAACGTCTGTGCTGAGAACGGTTCAATTCCTCGTCCTGAAATCTGTCCGTGAAAGTTGCAGCAGTGTGTAGTGTTTAGTAGTGTAGTGTATAGTGTAGAGTGTAGTGTATAGTGTAGTGTATAGTGTAGGGTGTAGTGTATAGTGTAATGTATAGTGTAGGGTGTGGTGTATAGTGTAGGGTGTAGTGTGGTGTGTAGTGTATAGTGTAGGGTGTAGTGTATAGTGTTTAGTGTAGGGTGTAGTGTATAGTGTTTAGTGTAGGGTGTAGGGTGTAGTGTATAGTGTAGTATAGTGTGTAGTGTAGTATATAGTGTAGTGTAGTGTGTAGTGTATAGTGCAGTGTATATGGTATAGTGTGTAGTGTATAGTGTAAGGTGTAGTGTATAGTGTAGTGTGTAGTGGTGTATAGTGTAGTGTGTAGTGTATAGTGTAGTGTATAGTGTAGTGTAGTGTGTAGTGTATAGTGTAGCGTGTAGTGTATAGTGTAGTGTATAGTGTAGTGTGTAGTGTATAGTGTGTAGTGTAGTGTATAGTGTAGTGTGTAGTGTAGTTTATAGTGTAGTGTATAGTGTAGTATATAATGTAGTGTATAGTGTAGTGTTTAGTAGTGTATAGTGTAGTGTATAGTGTAGTGTGTAGTGTAGTGTATAGTGTGTAGTGTATAGTGTGTAGTGTACAGTGTAGTGTATAGTGTGTAGTGTATAGTGTATAGTGTAGGGTGTAGTGTATAGTGTAGTGTACAGTGGCAGTCACGTGGTTTCACCGCCTTCTCTGTCCCTGCACTGCCACGTGAATCGATTTGAGGGTCACCACAACAACAACAATATTTATATCGGCTGGGCCCGGGCATAGATGAAGGGGTTTTTCTGTTATCTGTCTGGGATGCATTGCTGGTACTACTACCACTGTAGTGTGTAGTGTTTAGTAGTGTAGTGTAGTGTGTATTGTTTAGTAGTAGTGTAGTGTGTAGTGTATAGTGTAGTGTGTAGTGTAGTGTGTAGTCTATAGTGTAGTGTATGGCGTAGTGTGTTGTGTAGTGTAGTGTATAGTAGTAGTGTAGTAGTGTAGTGTATAGTGTAGTGTATTGTGTGGTGTATAGTAGTGTATAGTGTAGTGTATAGTGTAGTGTATAGTGTGTAGTGTTTAGTAGTGTATAGTGTAGTGTAGTGTGTAGTGTAGTGTTTAGTAGTGTATAGTGTAGTGTGTAGTGTAGTGTGTAGTAGTGTAGTATATAGTGTAGTGTTTAGTAGTGTTGTGTTGTGCATAGTAGTGTAGTGCGTAGTGTAGTGTAGAGTGTAGTGTATAGTGTGTAGTGTATAGTGTAGTGTATAGTGTGTAGTGTATAGTGTAGTGTATAGTAGTGTAGTGTATAGTGTGTAGTGTATAGTTTAGTGTGTAGTGTATAGTAGTGTAGTGTATAGTGTAGTGTGTAGTGTATAGTGTAGTGTGTAGTGTATAGTGTAGGGTGTAGTGTATAGTGTAGTGTAAAGTGTAGTGTCGTGTATAGTGTAGTGTATAGTATAGTGTATAGTATAGTGTATAGTGTAGTGTATAGTGTAGTGTATAGTGTATAGTGTAGTGTATAGTGTAAAGTGTAGTGTAGTGTATAGTGTAGTGTATAGTGTAGTGTATAGTGTAGTGTAAAGTGTAGTGTAGTGTATAGTGTAGTGTATAGTGTAGTGTATAGTGTAGTGTATAGTGTAGTGTAAAGTGTAGTGTCGTGTATAGTGTAGTGTATAGTGTAGTGTATAGTGTAGTGTATAGTATAGTGTATAGAGTAGTGTATAGTGTAGTGTATAGTGTAGTGTATAGTGTAGTGTAAAGTGTAGTGTAGTGTATAGTGTAGTGTATAGTGTCGTGTGTATAGTGTAGTGTATAATGTAGTGTATAGTGTAGTGTATAGTGTAGTGTAATGTATAGTATAGTGTAGTGTATAGTGTGTAGTGTATAGTGTGTAGTGTATAGTGTAGTGTAGTGTATAGTGTAGTGTAGTGTATAGTGTAGTGTATAGTGTAGTGTATAGTGTAGTGTGTAGTGTAGTGTGTAGTGTATAGTGTATAGTATAGTGTAGTGTATAGTGTAGTGTAATGTATAGTATAGTGTAGTGTATAGTGTGTAGTGTATAGTATAGTGTGTAGTGTCGTGTATAGTATAGTGTAGTGTATAGTGTAGTGTATAGTGTAGTGTGTAGTGTATAGTGTAGTGTATAGTGTCGTGTGTAGTGTATAGTGTAGTGTATAGTGTAGTGTAGTCATCATCGGGCAAGTCTAATGCGTCAACCACACCCCCGCCCCCATCACACCGGCCTCGCCTAGATATTTCTGCCCAGTGGAGGTGCACTTTGTCAGGCAGGGTAACTAGGCCGCGATGGGTGGGCGTGTTCGTCATTGGAGTGGGGTTTTTAAAATAAAAACAATTTTTTAGTGGTCCGTGGAGATTGATGGGTTACCCCAATAATAATATTAATACCGTTATCATCATCATTAGTCTTAACATCATAACCATCATCATCACTAATAGCATCTTCATTAACATCATCATCACCATCATCATCTCTAACATCATCATTAGTATTAACATCATCACTATCATCATCATCAGCACCATTATAATCTCTAACATCATCATTAGTATTAACATCATCACTATCATCATCACTAATAGCATCTTCATCATCATCACCGTCATCTCCTCTAACATCATTAGTATTAACATCATCACTATCATAATCATTATCATCTCTAACATCATCATTAGTATTAACATTATCACTATCATCATCACCATCATCATCTCTAACATCATCATTAGTATTAACATCATCACTATCATCATCATCTCTAACATCATTATTAGTATTAACATTATCACTATCATCATTAACATCATCACTAGCATCATCATCACTATCACTATTTCCAACATCATCATCACTAATAGCATCTTCATTAGCATCATCACCATCATCATCTCTAACATCATCATTAGTATTAACATCATCACTATCATCAACATCACTAATAGCATCATCATTATCATCATCACTAATAGTATCTTCATTAACATCATCACCATCATCATCTCTAACATCATTAGTATTAACATCATCACTATCATCAACATCACTAATAGCATCTTCATTAACATCACCACTAACATCACTATCATCATCACTAATAGCATCTTCATTAACATCACCACTAACATCACTAACATCACTATCATCATCATCACTATTTTCACGAACGCCATCACTAACATCATCATCACTAACATCATCACCATTAACATCATCATTATCATCATTGCTAACCGTCATCATCACTAACATCATTAACGCCATCACCATCACCACTAATACCATCATCATTTCTATGGATCTGTGTGGTGAGTCTATGGGTCTCTGTGTGGTGAGTCTATGGGTCTCTGTGTGGTGAGTCTATGGGTCTCTGTGTGGTGAGCCTATGGGTCTCTGTGTGGTGAGTCTATGGGTCTCTGTGTGGTGAGTCTGTGGGTCTCTGTGTGGTGAGTCTATGGGTCTCTGTGTGGTGAGTCAATGGGTATCTGTATGGTGAGTCATGGGTCTCTGTGTCATGAGTCTATGGGTCTCTGTGTGGTGAGTCTATGGGTCTCTGTGTGGTGAGTCTATGGGTCTCTGTGTGGTGAGTCTATGGGTTTCTGTATGGTGAGTCTATGGGTCTCTGTGTGGTGAGTCTATGGGTCTCTGTGTGGTGAGTCTATGGGTTTCTGTGTGGTGAGTCTGTGGGTCAGTGTGTGGTGAGTCTATGGGTCTCTGTGTGGTGAGTCTATGGGTCTCTGTGTGGTGAGTCTGTGGGTCAGTGTGTGGTGAGTCTATGGGTCTCTGTGTGGTGAGTCTGTGGGTCCCTGTGTGGTGAGTCTATGGGTCTCTGTGTGGTGAGTCTATGGGTCTCTGTGTGGTGAGTCTGTGGGTCTCTGTGTGGTGAGTCAATGGGTCTCTGTATGGTGAGTCTATGGGTCTCTGTGTGATGAGTTTATGGGTCTCTGTGTGGTGAGTCTGTGGGTCTCTATGTGGTGAGTCTATGGGTCTCTGTGTGGTGAGTCTATGGGTCTCTGTGTGGTGAGTCTATGGGTCTCTGTGTGATGAGTCTATGGATCTCTATGTGATGAGTCTATGGATCTCTGTGTGGTGAGTCTATGGGTCTCTGTGTGGTGAGTCTATGGGTCTCTGAGTGGTGAGTCTATGGGTCTCTGTGTGATGAGTCTGTGGGTCTCTGTGTGATGAGTCTATGGGTCTCTGTGTGGTGAGTCTATGGGTCTCTGTGTGGTGAGTCTATGGGTCTCTGAGTGGTGAGTCTATGGGTCTCTGTGTGGTGAGTCTATGGGTCTCTGTGTGGTGAGTCTATGGGTCTCTGTGTGGTGAGTTTGTGGGTCTCTGTGTGGTGAGTCTATGGGTCTCTGTGTGGTGAGTCTGTGGGTCTCTGTGTGGTGAGTCTGTGGGTCTCTGTGTGGTGAGTCTATGGGTCTCTGTGTGGTGAGTCTGTCGGTCTCTGTGTGAGTGAGTCTATGGGTCTCTGTGTGGTGAGTCTATGGGTCTCTGAGTGGTGAGTCTATGGGTCTCTGTGTGGTGAGTCTGTGGGTTCCTGTGTGGTGAGTCTATGGGTCTCTGTGTGGTGAGTCTGTGGGTCTCTGTGTGGTGAGTTTGTGGGTCTCTGTGTGGTGAGTCTATGGGTCTCTGTGTGATGAGATTATGGGTCTCTATGTGATGAGTCTATGGATCTCTGTGTGGTGAGTCTATGGGTCTCTGTGTGGTGAGTCTATGGGTCTCTGAGTGGTGAGTCTATGGGTCTCTGTGTGGTGAGTCTATGGGTCTCTGTCTGGTGAGTCTATGGGTCTCTGTGTGGTGAGTCTATGGGTCTCTGTGTGGTGAGTCTATGGGTCTCTGTGTGGTGAGTCTATGGGTCTCTGTGTGGTGAGTCTATGGGTCTCTGTGTGGTGAGTCTGTGGGTCTCTGTGTGGTGAGTCTGTGGGTCTCTGTGTGGTGAGTGACTCAGTCACTGAGTCACTGAGTGACTGGGTGACTGAGTGACTGACTGGGTGACTGAGTGACTGGGTGTCTGACTGGGTGACTGAGTGACTGGGTGACTGGGTGAC
The DNA here is from genome assembly GCF_048934315.1 of Petromyzon marinus. Lineage (NCBI taxonomy): Eukaryota > Metazoa > Chordata > Hyperoartia > Petromyzontiformes > Petromyzontidae > Petromyzon > Petromyzon marinus. Next base: position 127,975 of record NW_027423178.1, read on the forward strand.
TGAGTGACTGATTCACCCAGTCACTGAGTCACTCAGTGACTGACAGGGTGACTTGGTGACTGACTGAGTGACTGGGTGACTGAGTGACTGACTGGGTGACTGGGTGACTGAGTCACTGACTGACTGGGTGCCTGACTGAGTGACTGGGTGACTGGGTGACTGACTGAGTGACTGAGTGACTGACTGGGTGACAGGGTGACTGGGTGACTGAGTCACTGAGTGACTGACTGACTGAGTGACTGACTGGGTGACTGAGTCACTGACTGACTGGGTGCCTGACTGAGTGACTGGGTGACTGTAGCAGGCAGGGGTGGGAGCATCTTGACAGTGAATTTGAGCTTCTTGGAGTGCACCCACGAGTAGGAGTTGTCAAACACCAACGAGTCTGGGGGGGGGGGTCACATGGGAGGTCACATGGGGGGTCACGAGGGGTCACGAGGGGTCACTTGGGGGGTGACGGGGGGTCACATGGGGGTCACATGGGGGGGTCACATGGGGGGTCACGAGGGGTCACTTGGGGGGTCACATGGGGGGGTCACGAGGGGTCACATGGGGAGGTCCCATGGGGGGTCACGAGGGGTCACGAGGGGTCACTTGGGGGGTCACATGGGGGGGTCACGAGGGGTCACATGGGAGGTCACATGGGGGGTCATGAGGGGTCACTTGGGGGGTGACGGGGGGTCACATGGGGGTCACAGGGGGGTCACAGGGGGGTCACATGGGGGGTCACATGGGGGTCACATGGGGGGTCACGAGGGGTCACGAGGGGTCACGAGGGGTCACATGGGGGGTCATGGGGGGTCACATGGGTGTCACATGGGGGGGTCACATGGGGGGGGTCACGAGGGGTCACATGGGGGGGTCACGAGGGTTCACGAGGGGTCACGGGGGGGTCACGAGGGGTCACATGGGGGGTCACGAGGGGTCACGGGGGGGTCACATGGGGGGGTTCACCAAGAGGCATGAGTCTATGGGTCTGGCGTGGTGCGTGACACACACAGTGACACACACACAGTGACACACACAGTGACACACACAGTGACACACACACAGTGACACACACAGTGACACAGAGTGACACACACAGTGACACACACACAGTGACACACACACAGTGACACACACAGTGACACACACAGTGACACACACACAGTGACACACACACAGTGACACACACAGTGACACAGAGTGACACACACAGTGACACACACAGTGACACACACACAGTGACACACACACAGTGACACACACACAGTGACACACACAGTGACACAGAGTGACACACACAGTGACACACACACAGTGACACACACACAGTGACACACACACACAGTGACACACACAGTGACACACACACAGTGACACACTCAGTGATACACACAGTGACACACACACAGTGACACACACACAGTGACACACACAGTGATACACACAGTGACACACACAGTGACACACACACAGTGATACACACAGTGACACACACAGTGACACACACAGTGACACACACACAGTGACACACTCAGTGACACACACAGTGACACACACACAGTGACACACACACAGTGACACACACAGTGACACACACACAGTGACACACAACAACAACAACAACCGCCATTCGCCACTAAGTGGCGGTGACGTCACCACGACGCTTGTGCCAGGCTATGTGCACCCTGAGGCCACGTGAAGTGTCGAACGCCCGCTGGCAGGAGGTCACGGGGCAGACCCAGGTGCCACGGGTCGACTGACTGAGATGACTGGCTGATGCACCACCTGTGCCCCCTACTGTGCCAACCTGCTGTGCTTTAGCCACCCGGCGCTCCGCTCGCTGTTGTGAGCGTCGCTCCTCCGCCCTCCGTTGTTGTTGGAGGGCGACTGCCTCCAACTGCGCAGTAGCATCCTTCACGAGCCTCCTCCACAGAGGCTGATCTTGACACCGCTGGTACCAGTCATCGGCAAGTCCACTCAGCTCCACGTCCTCCTGTACCACATCACTCCATCTCTTCTCTAGCCCGTGCCGCGCCCGCTTAGCCCCCTCAATCCGGCCAAACAAAAGCTGTTTCGGCATGCGGTGGCTGGGCATGCGGGCTACATGACCCAGCCATCGCAGCCTTGCCTGCCGGAGGAGCTCACCGATGGGACCCTGCCCAGATCTTTCAAGGATTTGTGAGCTCCTCACACAATCCAGTCTGGTTAAACCCAGGATGGATCGTAGGCAGGTCAGCCTAAATGTTTCTAACCGGCGAAGATGTTCCATTAGGGGGGTCCACGTTTCGCAAGCGTAGAGAAGGGAGGGAATGACCGTGGCCGAGAAGACCTGAAGCTTAGTG
>NW_027423178.1:135304-156780 GCF_048934315.1 Petromyzon marinus
GTGAGTGAGTAGGTGAGTGAGTAGGTGAGTGAGTGAGTAGGTGAGTGAGTAGGTGAGTGAGTAGGTGAGTAGGTGAGTGAGTAGGTGAGTAGGTACTGGATGATGCTCCCACTGGTCTCCACGTGCAGGCTGTGTGTGAACGATGATCCCAGTCCTACACTGAGACAGTTCTGATAGTGAGTGAGTGAGTAGGTGAGTGAGTAGGTGAGTGAGTAGGTGAGTAGGTGAGTGAGTAGGTGAGTGAGTAGGTGAGTGAGTAGGTGAGTGAGTAGGTGAGTGAGTAGGTGAGTGAGTAGGTGAGTGAGTGAGTAGGTGAGTGAGTAGGTGAGTGAGTAGGTGAGTGAGTAGGTGAGTGAGTGAGTAGGTGAGTGAGTAGGTGAGTGAGTGAGTAGGTGAGTGAGTAGGTGAGTGAGTGAGTGAGTAGGTGAGTGAGTAGGTGAGTGAGTAGGTGAGTGAGTGAGTAGGTGAGTGAGTAGGTGAGTGAGTGAGTGAGTAGGTGAGTAGGTGAGTGAGTGAGTGAGTAGGTGAGTGAGTAGGTGAGTGGGTGAGTGAGTGAGTGAGTAGGTGAGTGAGTGAGTAGTTGAGTGAGTGAGTGAGTAGGTGAGGGAGTGAGTGAGTAGCTGAGTAGGTGAGTGAGTAGGTGAGTAAGTAGGTGAGTGAGTGAGTAGGTGAGTGAGTAGGTGAGTGAGTAGGTGAGTGAGTAGGTGAGTGAGTGAGTGAGTAGGTGAGTGAGTAGGTGAGTAGGTGAGTGAGTAGGTGAGTGAGTGAGTGAGTAGGTGAGTGAGTGAGTAGGTGAGTGAGTAGGTGAGTGAGTAGGTGAGTGAGTAGGTGAGTAGGTGAGTGAGTAGGTGAGTAGGTGAGTGAGTAGGTGAGTGAGTAGGTGAGTAGGTGAGTGAGTAGGTGAGTGAGAAGGTGAGTGAGTAGGTGAGTGAGTAGGTGAGTAGGTGAGTGAGTAGGTGAGTGAGTAGGTGAGTGAGTAGGTGAGTAGGTGAGTGAGTAGGTGAGTGAGTAGGTGAGTGAGTAGGTGAGTAGGTGAGTGAGTAGGTGAGTGAGTAGGTGAGTAGGTGAGTGAGTAGGTGAGTGAGTAGGTGAGTAGGTGAGTGATTAGGTGAGTGAGTAGGTGAGTGAGTAGGTGAGTGAGTAGGTGAGTAGGTGAGTCAGTAGGTGAGTAGGTGAGTGAGTAGGTGAATGAGTGAGTAGGTGAGTGAGTAGGTGAGTGAGTAGGTGAGTGAGTGAGTAGGTGAGTAGGTGAGTGAGTAGGTGAGTGAGTAGGTGAGTAGGTGAGTGAGTAGGTGAGTAAGTAGGTGAGTGAGTAGGTGAGTGAGTGAGTAGGTGAGTGAGTAGGTGAGTGAGTGAGTAGTTGAGTGAGTAGGTGAGTGAGTAGGTGAGTGAGTGAGTAGGTGAGTGAGTAAATGAGTGAGTAAGTGAGTGAGTAGATGAGTAGGTGAGTGAGTAAATGAGTGAGTAAATGAGTGAGTAGATGAGTAGGTGAGTGAGTAGGTGAGTGAGTAGGTGAGTGAGTAGGTGAGTGAGTAGGTGAGTGAGTAGGTGAGTAGGTGAGTGAGTAGGTGAGTGAGTAGGTGAGTGAGTAGGTGAGTGAGTAGGTGAGTGAGTAGGTGAGTAGGTGAGTGAGTAGGTGAGTAGGTGAGTGAGTAGGTGAGTGAGTAGGTGAGTGAGTAGGTGAGTGAGTAGGTGAGTGAGTAGGTGAGTAGGTGAGTGAGTAGGTGAGTAGGTGAGTGAGTAGGTGAGTGAGTAGGTGAGTGAGTAGGTGAGTGAGTGAGTAGGTGAGTAGGTGAGTGAGTAGGTGAGTGAGTAGGTGAGTGAGTAGGTGAGTGAGTAGGTGAGTGAGTAGGTGAGTAGGTGAGTGAGTAGGTGAGTGAGTAGGTGAGTGAGTAGGTGAGTGAGTAGGTGAGTGAGTAGGTGAGTAGGTGAGTGAGTAGGTGAGTAGGTGAGTGAGTAGGTGAGTGAGTAGGTGAGTGAGTAGGTGAGTGAGTAGGTGAGTGAGTAGGTGAGTAGGTGAGTGAGTAGGTGAGTAGGTGAGTGAGTAGGTGAGTGAGTAGGTGAGTGAGTAGGTGAGTGAGTGAGTAGGTGAGTAGGTGAGTGAGTAGGTGAGTGAGTAGGTGAGTGAGTGAGTGAGTAGGTGAGTGAGTGGGAGTAGGTGAGTAGTAGGTGGTGAGTAGGTAGGTGAGTGAGTAGGTGAGTGAGTAGGTGAGTGAGTAGGTGATGAGTGGGTGAGTGAGTAGGTTAGTGAGTAGGTGAGTGAGTAGGTGAGTGAGTAGGTGAGTGAGTAGGTGAGTGAGTGGGTGAGTGAGTAGGTGAGTGAGTAGGTGAGTGAGTAGGTGAGTGAGTGAGTAGGTGAGTGAGTGAGTGAGTAGGTGAGTGAGTAGGTGAGTGAGTAGGTGAGTGAGTAGGTGAGTGAGTGAGTAGGTGAGTGAGTAGGTGAGTGAGTAGGTGAGTGAGTGAGTAGGTGAGTGAGTAGGTGAGTGAGTAGGTGAGTGAGTAGGTGAGTGAGTAGGTGAGTAGGTGAGTGAGTAGGTGAGTGAGTAGGTGAGTGAGTAGGTGAGTAGGTACTGTATGATGCTCCCACTGGTCTCCACGTGCAGGCTGTGTGTGAACGATGATCCCAGTCCTACACTGAGACAGTTCTGATAGTGAGTGAGTGAGTAGGTGAGTGAGTAGGTGAGTGAGTAGGTGAGTAGGTGAGTGAGTAGGTGAGTGAGTAGGTGAGTAGGTACTGTATGATGCTCCCACTGGTCTCCACGTGCAGGCTGTGTGTGAACGATGATCCCAGTCCTACACTGAGACAGTTCTGATAGTGAGTGAGTGAGTAGGTGAGTGAGTAGGTGAGTGAGTAGGTGAGTGAGTAGGTGAGTGAGTAGGTGAGTGAGTAGGTGAGTAGGTGAGTGAGTAGGTGAGTGAGTAGGTGAGTAGGTGAGTGAGTAGGTGAGTGAGTAGGTGAGTGAGTAGGTGAGTAGGTGAGTGAGTAGGTGAGTGAGTAGGTGAGTGAGTAGGTGAGTGAGTAGGTGAGTGAGTAGGTGAGTAGGTGAGTGAGTAGGTGAGTGAGTGAGTAGGTGAGTGAATAGGTGAGTGAGTAGGTGAGTGAGTAGGTGAGTGAGTAGGTGAGTGAGTGAGTAGGTGAGTAGGTGAGTGAGTAGGTGAGTAGGTGAGTGAGTAGGTGAGTGAGTAGGTGAGTGAGTGAGTAGGTGAGTGAGTGAGTAGGTGAGTAGGTGAGTGAGTAGGTGAGTGAGTAGGTGAGTGAGTAGGTGAGTGAGTAGGTGAGTGAGTAGGTGAGTGAGTAGGTGAGTAGGTGAGTGAGTAGGTGAGTGAGTAGGTGAGTGAGTGAGTAGGTGAGTGAGTGAGTAGGTGAGTAGGTGAGTGAGTAGGTGAGTGAGTAGGTGAGTGAGTAGGTGAGTGAGTAGGTGAGTGAGTAGGTGAGTAGGTGAGTGAGTAGGTGAGTGAGTAGGTGAGTGAGTAGGTGAGTAGGTACTGGATGATGCTCCCACTGGTCTCCACGTGCAGGCTGTGTGTGAACGATGATCCCAGTCCTACACTCAGACAGTTCTGATAGTGAGTGAGTGAGTAGGTGAGTGAGTAGGTGAGTGAGTAGGTGAGTAGGTGAGTGAGTAGGTGAGTGAGTAGGTGAGTAGGTGAGTGAGTAGGTGAGTGAGTAGGTGAGTGAGTGAGTAGGTGAGTGAGTGAGTGAGTAGGTGAGTGAGTAGGTGAGTGAGTAGGTGAGTAGGTGAGTGAGTAGGTGAGTGAGTAGGTGAGTAGGTGAGTGAGTAGGTGAGTGAGTAGGTGAGTGAGTGAGTAGGTGAGTGAGTGAGTGAGTAGGTGAGTGAGTAGGTGAGTGAGTAGGTGAGTAGGTGAGTGAGTAGGTGAGTGAGTAGGTGAGTGAGTAGGTGAGTGAGTGAGTGAGTAGGTGAGTGAGTAGGTGAGTGAGTAGGTGAGTAGGTGAGTAGGTGAGTGAGTAGGTGAGTGAGTAGGTTAGTAGGTGAGTGAGTGAGTAGGTGAGTAGGTGAGTGAGTAGGTGAGTGAGTAGGTGAGTAGGTGAGTGAGTAGGTGAGTGAGTAGGTGAGTGAGTAGGTGAGTGAGTGAGTGAGTAGGTGAGTAGGTGAGTGAGTAGGTGAGTGAGTAGTTGAGTAGGTGAGTGAGTAGGTGAGTGAGTGAGTAGGTGAGTAGGTGAGTGAGTAGGTGAGTGAGTAGGTGAGTGAGTGAGTGAGTAGGTGAGTAGGTGAGTGAGTAGGTGAGTAGGTGAGTGAGTAGGTGAGTGAGTAGGTGAGTGAGTAGGTGAGTGAGTAGGTGAGTAGGTGAGTGAGTAGGTGAGTGAGTAGGTGAGTGAGTGAGTAGGTGAGTGAGTGAGTAGGTGAGTAGGTGAGTGAGTAGGTGAGTGAGTAGGTGAGTGAGTAGGTGAGTGAGTAGGTGAGTAGGTGAGTGAGTAGGTGAGTAGGTGAGTGACTGAGTGAGTAGGTGAGTGAGTAAGTGAGTGAGTGAGTAGGTGAGTGAGTAGGTGAGTGAGTGAGTAGGTGAGTGAGTGTGTAGGTGAGTGAGTAGGTGAGTGAGTGAGTAGGTGAGTGAGTGAGTAGGTGAGTGAGTAGGTGAGTGAGTGAGTGAGTAGGTGAGTGAGTAGGTGAGTGAGTAGGTGAGTGAGTAGGTGAGTAGGTGAGTGAGTAGGTGAGTGAGTAGGTGAGTAGGTGAGTGAGTAGGTGAGTGAGTAGGTGAGTGAGTAGGTGAGTGAGTAGGTGAGTAGGTGAGTGAGTAGGTGAGTGAGTAGGTGAGTAGGTGAGTAGGTGAGTGAGTAGGTGAGTGAGTGAGTGAGTAGGTGAGTGAGTAGGTGAGTGAGTAGGTGAGTAGGTGAGTGAGTAGGTGAGTGAGTAGGTGAGTGAGTAGGTGAGTGAGTAGGTGAGTGAGTAGGTGAGTGAGTAGGTGAGTGAGTGAGTGAGTATGTGAGAGGGTGAGTGAGTAGGTGAGTGAGTAGGTGAGTGAGTGAGTGAGTAGGTGAGAGGGTGAGTGAGTAGGTGAGTGAGTAGGTGAGTGAGTAGGTGAGTGAGTAGGTGAGTGTATAGGTGAGTGAGTGAGTAGGTGAGTGAGTGAGTGAGTAGGTGAGTGAGTAGGTGAGTGAGTAGGTGAGTAGGTGAGTGAGTAGGTGAGTGAGTAGGTGAGTGAGTAGGTGAGTGAGTGAGTAGGTGAGTGAGTGAGTGAGTAGGTGAGTGAGTAGGTGAGTGAGTAGGTGAGTAGGTGAGTGAGTAGGTGAGTGAGTAGGTGAGTAGGTGAGTGAGTAGGTGAATGAGTAGGTGAGTGAGTGAGTAGGTGAGTGAGTGAGTGAGTAGGTGAGTGAGTAGGTGAGTGAGTAGGTGAGTAGGTGAGTGAGTAGGTGAGTGAGTAGGTGAGTGAGTAGGTGAGTGAGTGAGTGAGTGAGTAGGTGAGTGAGTAGGTGAGTGAGTAGGTGAGTGAGTAGGTGAGTAGGTGAGTAGGTGAGTGAGTAGGTGAGTGAGTAGGTTAGTAGGTGAGTGAGTGAGTAGGTGAGTAGGTGAGTGAGTAGGTGAGTGAGTAGGTGAGTAGGTGAGTGAGTAGGTGAGTGAGTAGGTGAGTGAGTAGGTGAGTGAGTGAGTGAGTAGGTGAGTAGGTGAGTGAGTGGGTGAGTGAGTAGTTGAGTAGGTGAGTGAGTAGGTGAGTGAGTGAGTAGGTGAGTAGGTGAGTGAGTAGGTGAGTGAGTAGGTGAGTGAGTGAGTGAGTAGGTGAGTAGGTGAGTGAGTAGGTGAGTGAGTAGGTGAGTAGGTGAGTGAGTAGGTGAGTGAGTAGGTGAGTGAGTAGGTGAGTAGGTGAGTGAGTAGGTGAGTGAGTAGGTGAGTGAGTGAGTAGGTGAGTGAGTGAGTAGGTGAGTAGGTGAGTGAGTAGGTGAGTGAGTAGGTGAGTGAGTAGATGAGTGAGTAGGTGAGTGAGTAGGTGAGTAGGTGAGTGAGTAGGTGAGTAGGTGAGTGACTGAGTGAGTAGGTGAGTGAGTAAGTGAGTGAGTGAGTAGGTGAGTGAGTAGGTGAGTGAGTGAGTAGGTGAGTGAGTGTGTAGGTGAGTGAGTAGGTGAGTGAGTGAGTAGGTGAGTGAGTGAGTAGGTGAGTGAGTAGGTGAGTGAGTGAGTGAGTAGGTGAGTGAGTAGGTGAGTGAGTAGGTGAGTAAGTAGGTGAGTGAGTAGGTGAGTAGGTGAGTGAGTAGGTGAGTGAGTAGGTGAGTGAGTGAGTAGGTGAGTGAGTAGGTGAGTGAGTAGGTGAGTAGGTACTGTATGATGCTCCCACTGGTCTCCACGTGCAGGCTGTGTGTGAACGATGATCCCAGTCCTACACTGAGACAGTTCTGATAGTGAGTGAGTGAGTAGGTGAGTGAGTAGGTGAGTGAGTAGGTGAGTGAGTAGGTGAGTGAGTAGGTGAGTGAGTAGGTGAGTAGGTGAGTGAGTAGGTGAGTGAGTAGGTGAGTAGGTGAGTGAGTAGGTGAGTGAGTAGGTGAGTGAGTAGGTGAGTAGGTGAGTGAGTAGGTGAGTGAGTAGGTGAGTGAGTAGGTGAGTGAGTAGGTGAGTGAGTAGGTGAGTAGGTGAGTAGGTGAGTGAGTAGGTGAGTGAGTGAATGAGTAGGTGAGTGAGTAGGTGAGTGACTAGGTGAGTGAGTGAGTAGGTGAGTGAGTAGGTGAGTGAGTAGGTGAGTAGGTGAGTGAGTAGGTGAGTGAGTAGGTGAGTGAGTAGGTGAGTAGGTACTGTATGATGCTCCCACTGGTCTCCACGTGCAGGCTGTGTGTGAACGATGATCCCAGTCCTACACTGAGACAGTTCTGATAGTGAGTGAGTGAGTAGGTGAGTGAGTAGGTGAGTGAGTAGGTGAGTAGGTGAGTGAGTAGGTGAGTGAGTAGGTGAGTAGGTGAGTGAGTAGGTGAGTGAGTAGGTGAGTAGGTGAGTGAGTAGGTGAGTGAGTAGGTGAGTGAGTAGGTGAGTGAGTAGGTGAGTGAGTAGGTGAGTATGTGAGAGGGTGAGTGAGTAGGTGAGTGAGTAGGTGAGTAGGTGAGTGAGTAGGTGAGTGAGTGAGTGAGTAGGTGAGAGGGTGAGTGAGTAGGTGAGTGAGTAGGTGAGTGAGTAGGTGAGTGAGTAGGTGAGTGTATAGGTGAGTGAGTAGGTGAGTGAGTAGGTGAGTAGGTGAGTAGGTGAGTGAGTAGGTGAGTGAGTAGGTTAGTAGGTGAGTGAGTGAGTAGGTGAGTAGGTGAGTGAGTAGGTGAGTGAGTAGGTGAGTAGGTGAGTGAGTAGGTGAGTGAGTAGGTGAGTGAGTAGGTGAGTGAGTGAGTGAGTAGGTGAGTAGGTGAGTGAGTGGGTGAGTGAGTAGTTGAGTAGGTGAGTGAGTAGGTGAGTGAGTGAGTAGGTGAGTAGGTGAGTGAGTAGGTGAGTGAGTAGGTGAGTGAGTGAGTGAGTAGGTGAGAGGGTGAGTGAGTAGGTGAGTGAGTAGGTGAGTGAGTAGGTGAGTGAGTGAGTAGGTGAGTGAGTGAGTGAGTAGGTGAGTGAGTAGGTGAGTAGGTGAGTGAGTAGGTGAGTGAGTAGGTGAGTGAGTGAGTAGGTGAGTGAGTGAGTGAGTAGGTGAGTGAGTAGGTGAGTGAGTAGGTGAGTAGGTGAGTGAGTAGGTGAGTGAGTAGGTGAGTAGGTGAGTGAGTAGGTGAGTGAGTAGGTGAGTGAGTGAGTAGGTGAGTGAGTGAGTGAGTAGGTGAGTGAGTAGGTGAGTGAGTAGGTGAGTAGGTGAGTGAGTAGGTGAGTGAGTAGGTGAGTGAGTAGGTGAGTGAGTGAGTGAGTAGGTGAGTGAGTAGGTGAGTGAGTAGGTGAGTAGGTGAGTAGGTGAGTGAGTAGGTGAGTGAGTAGGTTAGTAGGTGAGTGAGTGAGTAGGTGAGTAGGTGAGTGAGTAGGTGAGTGAGTAGGTGAGTAGGTGAGTGAGTAGGTGAGTGAGTAGGTGAGTGAGTAGGTGAGTGAGTGAGTGAGTAGGTGAGTAGGTGAGTGAGTAGGTGAGTGAGTAGTTGAGTAGGTGAGTGAGTAGGTGAGTGAGTGAGTAGGTGAGTAGGTGAGTGAGTAGGTGAGTGAGTAGGTGAGTGAGTGAGTGAGTAGGTGAGTAGGTGAGTGAGTAGGTGAGTAGGTGAGTGAGTAGGTGAGTGAGTAGGTGAGTGAGTAGGTGAGTGAGTAGGTGAGTAGGTGAGTGAGTAGGTGAGTGAGTAGGTGAGTGAGTGAGTAGGTGAGTGAGTGAGTAGGTGAGTAGGTGAGTGAGTAGGTGAGTGAGTAGGTGAGTGAGTAGGTGAGTGAGTAGGTGAGTAGGTGAGTGAGTAGGTGAGTAGGTGAGTGACTGAGTGAGTAGGTGAGTGAGTAAGTGAGTGAGTGAGTAGGTGAGTGAGTAGGTGAGTGAGTGAGTAGGTGAGTGAGTGTGTAGGTGAGTGAGTAGGTGAGTGAGTGAGTAGGTGAGTGAGTGAGTAGGTGAGTGAGTAGGTGAGTGAGTGAGTGAGTAGGTGAGTGAGTAGGTGAGTGAGTAGGTGAGTGAGTAGGTGAGTAGGTGAGTGAGTAGGTGAGTGAGTAGGTGAGTAGGTGAGTGAGTAGGTGAGTGAGTAGGTGAGTGAGTAGGTGAGTGAGTAGGTGAGTAGGTGAGTGAGTAGGTGAGTGAGTAGGTGAGTGAGTGAGTGAGTGAGTAGGTGAGTGAGTAGGTGAGTGAGTAGGTGAGTAGGTGAGTGAGTAGGTGAGTGAGTAGGTGAGTGAGTAGGTGAGTGAGTAGGTGAGTGAGTAGGTGAGTGAGTAGGTGAGTGAGTGAGTGAGTATGTGAGAGGGTGAGTGAGTAGGTGAGTGAGTAGGTGAGTGAGTGAGTGAGTAGGTGAGAGGGTGAGTGAGTAGGTGAGTGAGTAGGTGAGTGAGTAGGTGAGTGAGTAGGTGAGTGTTAGGTGAGTGAGTGAGTAGGTGAGTGGTGAGTGAGTAGGTGAGTGAGTAGGTGAGTGAGTAGGTGAGTAGGTGAGTGAGTAGGTGAGTGAGTAGGTGAGTGAGTAGGTGAGTGAGTGAGTAGGTGAGTGAGTGAGTGAGTAGGTGAGTGAGTAGGTGAGTGAGTAGGTGAGTAGGTGAGTGAGTAGGTGAGTGAGTAGGTGAGTAGGTGAGTGAGTAGGTGAGTGAGTAGGTGAGTGAGTGAGTAGGTGAGTGAGTGAGTGAGTAGGTGAGTGAGTAGGTGAGTGAGTAGGTGAGTAGGTGAGTGAGTAGGTGAGTGAGTAGGTGAGTGAGTAGGTGAGTAGGTGAGTGAGTAGGTGAGTGAGTAGGTGAGTGAGTAGGTGAGTAGGTGAGTAGGTGAGTGAGTAGGTGAGTGAGTAGGTTAGTAGGTGAGTGAGTGAGTAGGTGAGTAGGTGAGTGAGTAGGTGAGTGAGTGAGTGAGTAGGTGAGTAGGTGAGTGAGTGGGTGAGTGAGTAGTTGAGTAGGTGAGTGAGTAGGTGAGTGAGTGAGTAGGTGAGTAGGTGAGTGAGTAGGTGAGTGAGTAGGTGAGTGAGTGAGTGAGTAGGTGAGTAGGTGAGTGAGTAGGTGAGTGAGTAGGTGAGTAGGTGAGTGAGTAGGTGAGTGAGTAGGTGAGTGAGTAGGTGAGTGAGTAGGTGAGTGAGTAGGTGAGTAGGTGAGTGAGTAGGTGAGTGAGTAGGTGAGTGAGTGAGTAGGTGAGTGAGTGAGTAGGTGAGTAGGTGAGTGAGTAGGTGAGTGAGTAGGTGAGTGAGTAGATGAGTGAGTAGGTGAGTGAGTAGGTGAGTAGGTGAGTGAGTAGGTGAGTAGGTGAGTGACTGAGTGAGTAGGTGAGTGAGTAAGTGAGTGAGTGAGTAGGTGAGTGAGTAGGTGAGTGAGTGAGTAGGTGAGTGAGTGTGTAGGTGAGTGAGTAGGTGAGTGAGTGAGTAGGTGAGTGAGTGAGTAGGTTGAGTGAGTAGGTGAGTGAGTGAGTGAGTAGGTGAGTGAGTAGGTGAGTGAGTAGGTGAGTAAGTAGGTGAGTGAGTAGGTGAGTAGGTGAGTGAGTAGGTGAGTGAGTAGGTGAGTGAGTGAGTAGGTGAGTGAGTAGGTGAGTGAGTAGGTGAGTAGGTACTGTATGATGCTCCCACTGGTCTCCACGTGCAGGCTGTGTGTGAACGATGATCCCAGTCCTACACTGAGACAGTTCTGATAGTGAGTGAGTGAGTAGGTGAGTGAGTAGGTGAGTGAGTAGGTGAGTGAGTAGGTGAGTGAGTAGGTGAGTGAGTAGGTGAGTAGGTGAGTGAGTAGGTGAGTGAGTAGGTGAGTAGGTGAGTGAGTAGGTGAGTGAGTAGGTGAGTGAGTAGGTGAGTAGGTGAGTGAGTAGGTGAGTGAGTAGGTGAGTGAGTAGGTGAGTGAGTAGGTGAGTGAGTAGGTGAGTAGGTGAGTAGGTGAGTGAGTAGGTGAGTGAGTGAATGAGTAGGTGAGTGAGTAGGTGAGTGACTAGGTGAGTGAGTGAGTAGGTGAGTGAGTAGGTGAGTGAGTAGGTGAGTAGGTGAGTGAGTAGGTGAGTGAGTAGGTGAGTGAGTAGGTGAGTAGGTACTGTATGATGCTCCCACTGGTCTCCACGTGCAGGCTGTGTGTGAACGATGATCCCAGTCCTACACTGAGACAGTTCTGATAGTGAGTGAGTGAGTAGGTGAGTGAGTAGGTGAGTGAGTAGGTGAGTGAGTAGGTGAGTGAGTAGGTGAGTAGGTGAGTGAGTAGGTGAGTGAGTAGGTGAGTGAGTAGGTGAGTGAGTAGGTGAGTGAGTAGGTGAGTATGTGAGAGGGTGAGTGAGTAGGTGAGTGAGTAGGTGAGTAGGTGAGTGAGTAGGTGAGTGAGTGAGTGAGTAGGTGAGAGGGTGAGTGAGTAGGTGAGTGAGTAGGTGAGTGAGTAGGTGAGTGAGTAGGTGAGTGTATAGGTGAGTGAGTAGGTGAGTGAGTAGGTGAGTAGGTGAGTAGGTGAGTGAGTAGGTGAGTGAGTAGGTTAGTAGGTGAGTGAGTGAGTAGGTGAGTAGGTGAGTGAGTAGGTGAGTGAGTAGGTGAGTAGGTGAGTGAGTAGGTGAGTGAGTAGGTGAGTGAGTAGGTGAGGTGAGTGAGTGAGTAGGTGAGTAGGTGAGTGAGTGGGTGAGTGAGTAGTTGAGTAGGTGAGTGAGTAGGTGAGTGAGTGAGTAGGTGAGTAGGTGAGTGAGTAGGTGAGTGAGTAGGTGAGTGAGTGAGTGAGTAGGTGAGTAGGTGAGTGAGTAGGTGAGTGAGTAGGTGAGTAGGTGAGTGAGTAGGTGAGTGAGTAGGTGAGTGAGTAGGTGAGTGAGTAGGTGAGTAGGTGAGTGAGTAGGTGAGTGAGTAGGTGAGTGAGTGAGTAGGTGAGTGAGTGAGTAGGTGAGTAGGTGAGTGAGTAGGTGAGTGAGTAGGTGAGTGAGTAGATGAGTGAGTAGGTGAGTGAGTAGGTGAGTAGGTGAGTGAGTAGGTGAGTAGGTGAGTGACTGAGTGAGTAGGTGAGTGAGTAAGTGAGTGAGTGAGTAGGTGAGTGAGTAGGTGAGTGAGTGAGTAGGTGAGTGAGTGTGTAGGTGAGTGAGTAGGTGAGTGAGTGAGTAGGTGAGTGAGTGAGTAGGTGAGTGAGTAGGTGATTGAGTGAGTGAGTAGGTGAGTGAGTAGGTGAGTGAGTAGGTGAGTAAGTAGGTGAGTGAGTAGGTGAGTAGGTGAGTGAGTAGGTGAGTGAGTAGTGAGTGAGTGAGTAGGTGAGTGAGTAGGTGAGTGAGTAGGTGAGTAGGTACTGTATGATGCTCCCACTGGTCTCCACGTGCAGGCTGTGTGTGAACGATGATCCCAGTCCTACACTGAGACAGTTCTGATAGTGAGTGAGTGAGTAGGTGAGTGAGTAGGTGAGTGAGTAGGTGAGTAGGTGAGTGAGTAGGTGAGTGAGTAGGTGAGTAGGTGAGTGAGTAGGTGAGTGAGTAGGTGAGTAGGTGAGTGAGTAGGTGAGTGAGTAGGTGAGTGAGTACGTGAGTGAGTAGGTGAGTGAGTAGGTGAGTATGTGAGAGGGTGAGTGAGTAGGTGAGTGAGTAGGTGAGTAGGTGAGTGAGTAGGTGAGTGAGTGAGTGAGTAGGTGAGAGGGTGAGTGAGTAGGTGAGTGAGTAGGTGAGTGAGTAGGTGAGTGAGTAGGTGAGTGTATAGGTGAGTGAGTGAGTAGGTGAGTGAGTGAGTGAGTAGGTGAGTGAGTAGGTGAGTGAGTAGGTGAGTAGGTGAGTGAGTAGGTGAGTGAGTAGGTGAGTGAGTAGGTGAGAGAGTGAGTGAGTGAGTAGGTGAGTGAGTAGGTGAGTGAGTAGGTGAGTAGGTGAGTGAGTAGGTGAGTGAGTAGGTGAGTAGGTGAGTGAGTAGGTGAGTGAGTAGGTGAGTGAGTAGGTGAGTGAGTGAGTAGGCGAGTGAGTGAGTGAGTAGGTGAGTGAGTAGGTGAGTGAGTAGGTGAGTAGGTGAGTGAGTAGGTGAGTGAGTAGGTGAGTGAGTGAGTGAGTATGGTGAGTGAGTAGTGAGTGAGGAGTAGGTGAGTGAGTAGGTGAGTAGGTGAGTAGGTGAGTGAGTAGGTGAGTGAGTAGGTTAGTAGGTGAGTGAGTGAGTAGGTGAGTAGGTGAGTGAGTAGGTGAGTGAGTAGGTGAGTAGGTGAGTGAGTAGGTGAGTGAGTAGGTGAGTGAGTAGGTGAGTGAGTGAGTGAGTAGGTGAGTAGGTGAGTGAGTAGGTGAGTGAGTAGTTGAGTAGGTGAGTGAGTAGGTGAGTGAGTGAGTAGGTGAGTAGGTGAGTGAGTAGGTGAGTGAGTAGGTGAGTGAGTGAGTGAGTAGGTGAGTAGGTGAGTGATTAGGTGAGTGAGTAGGTGAGTAGGTGAGTGAGTAGGTGAGTGAGTAGGTGAGTGAGTAGGTGAGTAGGTGAGTGAGTAGGTGAGTGAGTAGGTGAGTGAGTGAGTAGGTGAGTGAGTGAGTAGGTGAGTAGGTGAGTGAGTAGGTGAGTGAGTAGGTGAGTGAGTAGGTGAGTAGGTGAGTGAGTAGGTGAGTAGGTGAGTAGGTGAGTGAGTGAGTAGGTGAGTGAGTAGGTGAGTGAGTAGGTGAGTGAGTAGGTGAGTGAGTAGGTGAGTGAGTAGGTGAGTAGGTGAGTGAGTAGGTGAGTGAGTAGGTGAGTGAGTAGGTGAGTGAGTAGGTGAGTAGGTGAGTGAGTAGGTGAGTGAGTAGGTGAGTGAGTAGGTGAGTAGGTGAGTGAGTAGGTGAGGAGTAGGTGAGTAGGTGAGTGAGTAGGTGAGTAGGTGAGTAGGTGAGTGAGTAGGTGAGTGAGTGAGTAGGTGAGTGAGTAGGTGAGTGAGTAGGTGAGTAGGTGAGTGAGTAGGTGAGTGAGTAGGTGAGTGAGTAGGTGAGTGAGTGAGTAGGTGAGTGAGTAGGTGAGTGAGTAGGTGAGTGAGTGAGTAGGTGAGTGAGTAGGTGAGTAGGTGAGTGAGTAGGTGAGTGAGTAGGTGAGTGAGTAGGTGAGTAGGTGAGGGAGTAGGTGAGTGAGTAGGTGAGTGAGTAGGTGAGTGAGTAGGTGAGTGAGTGAGTAGGTGGTAGGTGAGTGAGTAGGTGAGTGAGTAGGTGAGTAGGTGAGTGAGTAGGTGAGTGAGTAGGTGAGTAGGTGAGTGAGTGAGTAGGTGAGTGAGTGAGTGGGTGAGTGAGTAGGTGAGTGAGTGAGTAGGTGAGTGAGTAGGTGAGTGAGTGAGTAGGTGAGTGAGTAGGTGAGTGAGTAGGTGAGTAAGTGAGTGAGTAGGTGAGTGAGTAGGTGAGTGAGTAGGTGAGTGAGTGAGTGAGTGAGTAGGTGAGTAGGTGAGTGAGTAGGTGAGTGAGTAGTTGAGTAGGTGAGTGAGTAGGTGAGTGAGTGAGTAGGTGAGTAGGTGAGTGAGTAGGTGAGTGAGTAGGTGAGTGAGTGAGTAGGTGAGTAGGTGAGTGAGTAGGTGAGTAGGTGAGTGAGTAGGTGAGTGAGTAGGTGAGTGAGTAGGTGAGTGAGTAGGTGAGTAGGTGAGTGAGTAGGTGAGTGAGTAGGTGAGTGAGTGAGTAGGTGAGTGAGTAGGTGAGTGAGTAGGTGAGTGAGTAGGTGAGTGAGTGAGTAGGTGAGTGAGTAGGTGAGTGAGTAGGTGAGTAGGTGAGTGAGTAGGTGAGTGAGTAGGTGAGTGAGTGAGTAGGTGAGTGAGTAGGTGAGTGAGTAGGTGAGGAGTGAGTAGGTGAGTGAGTAGGTGAGTGAGTAGGTGAGTGAGTAGGTGAGTGAGTAGGTGAGTGAGTAGGTGAGTAGGTGAGTGAGTAGGTGAGTGAGTAGGTGAGTGAGTAGGTGAGTAGGTGAGTGAGTAGGTGAGTGAGTAGGTGAGTGAGTAGGTGAGTGAGTAGGTGAGTGAGTGAGTAGGTGAGTGAGTAGGTGAGTGAGTGAGTGAGTAGGTGAGTGAGTAGGTGAGTGAGTAGGTGAGTGAGTAGGTGAGTAGGTGAGTGAGTAGGTGAGTGAGTAGGTGAGTGAGTAGGTGAGTGAGAAGGTGAGTGAGTAGGTGAGTGAGTAGGTGAGTGAGTAGGTGAGTAGGTGAGTGAGTAGGTGAGTGAGTAGGTGAGTGAGTAGGTGAGTAGGTGAGTGAGTAGGTGAGTGAGTAGGTGAGTGAGTAGGTGAGTGAGTAGGTGAGTGAGTGAGTAGGTGAGTGAGTAGGTGAGTGAGTGAGTAGGTGAGTGAGTAGGTGAGTGAGTAGGTGAGTGAGTAGGTGAGTAGGTGAGTGAGTAGGTGAGTGAGTAGGTGAGTGAGTAGGTGAGTGAGAAGGTGAGTGAGTAGGTGAGTGAGTAGGTGAGTAGGTGAGTGAGTAGGTGAGTGAGTAGGTGAGTGAGTAGGTGAGTAGGTGAGTGATTAGGTGAGTGAGTAGGTGAGTGAGTAGGTGAGTGAGTAGGTGAGTGAGTGAGTGAGTAGGTGAGTGAGTAGGTGAGTGAGTGAGTGAGTAGGTGAGTGAGTAGGTGAGTGAGTAGGTGAGTGAGTAGGTGAGTAGGTGAGTGAGTAGGTGAGTGAGTAGGTGAGTGAGTAGGTGAGTGAGTAGGTGAGTGAGAAGGTGAGTGAGTAGGTGAGTGAGTAGGTGAGTGAGAAGGTGAGTAGGTGAGTGAGTAGGTGAGTGAGTAGGTGAGTGAGTAGGTGAGTGAGTAGGTGAGTGAGTAGGTGAGAGAGTAGGTGAGTGAGTAGGTGAGTGAGTAGGTGAGTGAGTAGGTGAGTAGGTACTGTATGATGCTCCCACTGGTCTCCACGTGCAGGCTGTGTGTGAACGATGATCCCAGTCCTACACTGAGACAGTTCTGATAGTGAGTGAGTGAGTAGGTGAGTGAGTAGGTGAGTGAGTAGGTGAGTGAGTAGGTGAGTGAGTAGGTGAGTAGGTGAGTGAGTAGGTGAGTAGGTACTGGATGATGCTCCCACTGGTCTCCACGTGCAGGCTGTGTGTGAACGATGATCCCAGTCCTACACTGAGACAGTTCTGATAGTGAGTGAGTGAGTAGGTGAGTGAGTAGGTGAGTGAGTAGGTGAGTGAGTAGGTGAGTAGGTGAGTGAGTAGGTGAGTGAGTATGTGAGTGAGTAGGTGAGTAGGTACTGGATGATGCTCCCACTGGTCTCCACGTGCAGGCTGTGTGTGAACGATGATCCCAGTCCTACACTCAGACAGTTCTGATAGTGAGTGAGTGAGTAGGTGAGTGAGTAGGTGAGTGAGTAGGTGAGTGAGTAGGTGAGTGAGTAGGTGAGTGAGTGAGTAGGTGAGTGAGTAGGTGAGTGAGTAGGTGAGTAGGTGAGTGAGTAGGTGAGTGAGTAGGTGAGTGAGTAGGTGAGTAGGTGAGTGAGTAGGTGAGTGAGTAGGTGAGTGAGTAGGTGAGTGAGTGAGTGAGTAGGTGAGTGAGTAGGTGAGTGAGTAGGTGAGTAGGTGAGTAGGTGAGTGAGTAGGTGAGTGAGTAGGTTAGTAGGTGAGTGAGTGAGTAGGTGAGTAGGTGAGTGAGTAGGTGAGTGAGTAGGTGAGTAGGTGAGTGAGTAGGTGAGTGAGTAGGTGAGTGAGTAGGTGAGTGAGTGAGTGAGTAGGTGAGTAGGTGAGTGAGTAGGTGAGTGAGTAGTTGAGTAGGTGAGTGAGTAGGTGAGTGAGTGAGTAGGTGAGTAGGTGAGTGAGTAGGTGAGTGAGTAGGTGAGTGAGTGAGTGAGTAGGTGAGTAGGTGAGTGAGTAGGTGAGTGAGTAGGTGAGTAGGTGAGTGAGTAGGTGAGTGAGTAGGTGAGTGAGTAGGTGAGTGAGTAGGTGAGTAGGTGAGTGAGTAGGTGAGTGAGTAGGTGAGTGAGTGAGTAGGTGAGTGAGTGAGTAGGTGAGTAGGTGAGTGAGTAGGTGAGTGAGTAGGTGAGTGAGTAGGTGAGTGAGTAGGTGAGTAGGTGAGTGAGTAGGTGAGTAGGTGAGTGACTGAGTGAGTAGGTGAGTGAGTAAGTGAGTGAGTGAGTAGGTGAGTGAGTAGGTGAGTGAGTGAGTAGGTGAGTGAGTGTGTAGGTGAGTGAGTAGGTGAGTGAGTGAGTAGGTGAGTGAGTGAGTAGTGAGTGGAGTAGGTGAGTGAGTGAGTGAGTAGGTGAGTGAGTAGGTGAGTGAGTAGGTGAGTGAGTAGGTGAGTGAGTAGGTGAGTAGGTGAGTGAGTAGGTGAGTGAGTAGGTGAGTAGGTGAGTGAGTAGGTGAGTGAGTAGGTGAGTGAGTAGGTGAGTGAGTAGGTGAGTAGGTGAGTGAGTAGGTGAGTGAGTAGGTGAGTAGGTGAGTAGGTGAGTGAGTAGGTGAGTGAGTGAGTGAGTAGGTGAGTGAGTAGGTGAGTGAGTAGGTGAGTAGGTGAGTGAGTAGGTGAGTGAGTAGGTGAGTGAGTAGGTGAGTGAGTAGGTGAGTGAGTAGGTGAGTATGTGAGAGGGTGAGTGAGTAGGTGAGTGAGTAGGTGAGTAGGTGAGTGAGTAGGTGAGTGAGTGAGTGAGTAGGTGAGAGGGTGAGTGAGTAGGTGAGTGAGTAGGTGAGTGAGTAGGTGAGTGAGTAGGTGAGTGTATAGGTGAGTGAGTGAGTAGGTGAGTGAGTGAGTGAGTAGGTGAGTGAGTAGGTGAGTGAGTAGGTGAGTAGGTGAGTGAGTAGGTGAGTGAGTAGGTGAGTGAGTAGGTGAGTGAGTGAGTAGGTGAGTGAGTGAGTGAGTAGGTGAGTGAGTAGGTGAGTGAGTAGGTGAGTAGGTGAGTGAGTAGGTGAGTGAGTAGGTGAGTAGGTGAGTGAGTAGGTGAGTGAGTAGGTGAGTGAGTGAGTAGGTGAGTGAGTGAGTGAGTAGGTGAGTGAGTAGGTGAGTGAGTAGGTGAGTAGGTGAGTGAGTAGGTGAGTGAGTAGGTGAGTGAGTAGGTGAGTGAGTGAGTGAGTAGGTGAGTGAGTAGGTGAGTGAGTAGGTGAGTGAGTAGGTGAGTAGGTGAGTAGGTGAGTGAGTAGGTGAGTGAGTAGGTTAGTAGGTGAGTGAGTGAGTAGGTGAGTAGGTGAGTGAGTAGGTGAGTGAGTAGGTGAGTAGGTGAGTGAGTAGGTGAGTGAGTAGGTGAGTGAGTAGGTGAGTGAGTGAGTGAGTAGGTGAGTAGGTGAGTGAGTGGGTGAGTGAGTAGTTGAGTAGGTGAGTGAGTAGCTGAGTGAGTGAGTAGGTGAGTAGGTGAGTGAGTAGGTGAGTGAGTAGGTGAGTGAGTGAGTGAGTAGGTGAGTAGGTGAGTGAGTAGGTGAGTGAGTAGGTGAGTAGGTGAGTGAGTAGGTGAGTGAGTAGGTGAGTGAGTAGGTGAGTGAGTAGGTGAGTAGGTGAGTGAGTAGGTGAGTGAGTAGGTGAGTGAGTGAGTAGGTGAGTGAGTGAGTAGGTGAGTAGGTGAGTGAGTAGGTGAGTGAGTAGGTGAGTGAGTAGGTGAGTGAGTAGGTGAGTGAGTAGGTGAGTAGGTGAGTGAGTAGGTGAGTAGGT
Organism: Petromyzon marinus; assembly: GCF_048934315.1. Lineage (NCBI taxonomy): Eukaryota > Metazoa > Chordata > Hyperoartia > Petromyzontiformes > Petromyzontidae > Petromyzon > Petromyzon marinus. The sequence continues at coordinate 153,289 of NW_027423178.1, forward strand.
GAGTGACTGAGTGAGTAGGTGAGTGAGTAAGTGAGTGAGTGAGTAGGTGAGTGAGTAGGTGAGTGAGTGAGTAGGTGAGTGAGTGTGTAGGTGAGTGAGTAGGTGAGTGAGTGAGTAGGTGAGTGAGTGAGTAGGTGAGTGAGTAGGTGAGTGAGTGAGTGAGTAGGTGAGTGAGTAGGTGAGTGAGTAGGTGAGTAAGTAGGTGAGTGAGTAGGTGAGTAGGTGAGTGAGTAGGTGAGTGAGTAGGTGAGTGAGTGAGTAGGTGAGTGAGTAGGTGAGTGAGTAGGTGAGTAGGTCCTGGATGATGCTCCCACTGGTCTCCACGTGCAGGCTGTGTGTGAACGATGATCCCAGTCCTACACTGAGACAGTTTCTGATAGTGAGTGAGTGAGTAGGTGAGTGAGTAGGTGAGTGAGTAGGTGAGTGAGTAGGTGAGTGAGTAGGTGAGTGAGTAGGTGAGTAGGTGAGTGAGTAGGTGAGTGAGTAGGTGAGTAGGTGAGTGAGTAGGTGAGTGAGTAGGTGAGTGAGTAGGTGAGTAGGTGAGTGAGTAGGTGAGTGAGTAGGTGAGTGAGTAGGTGAGTAGGTGAGTGAGTAGGTGAGTGAGTGAGTTAGGTGAGAGGGTGAGTGAGTAGGTGAGTGAGTAGGTGAGTGAGTAGGTGAGTGAGTAGGTGAGTGAGTGAGTAGGTGAGTGAGTAGGTGAGTGAGTAGGTGAGTAGGTGAGTGAGTAGGTGAGTGAGTATGTGAGTGAGTAGGTGAGTAGGTACTGTATGATGCTCCCACTGGTCTCCACGTGCAGGCTGTGTGTGAACGATGATCCCAGTCCTACACTGAGACAGTTCTGATAGTGAGTGAGTGAGTAGGTGAGTGAGTAGGTGAGTGAGTAGGTGAGTAGGTGAGTGAGTAGGTGAGTGAGTAGGTGAGTAGGTGAGTGAGTAGGTGAGTGAGTAGGTGAGTAGGTGAGTGAGTAAATGAGTGAGTAGGTGAGTGAGTAGGTGAGTGAGTAGGTGAGTGAGTAGGTGAGTGAGTAGGTGAGTGAGTGAGTGAGTATGTGAGAGGGTGAGTGAGTAGGTGAGTGAGTAGGTGAGTAGGTGAGTGAGTAGGTGAGTGAGTGAGTGAGTGAGTAGGATGAGTGAGTAGGTGAGTGAGTAGGTGAGTGAGTAGGTGAGTGAGTAGGTGAGAGAGTAGGTGAGTGTATAGGTGAGAGTGAGTAGGTGAGTGAGTGAGTGAGTAGGTGAGTGAGTAGGTGAGTGAGTAGGTGAGTAGGTGAGTGAGTAGGTGAGTGAGTAGGTGAGTGAGTAGGTGAGTGAGTGAGTGAGTGAGTAGGTGAGTGAGTAGGTGAGTGAGTAGGTGAGTAGGTGAGTGAGTAGGTGAGTGAGTAGGTGAGTAGGTGAGTGAGTAGGTGAGTGAGTAGGTGAGTGAGTAGGTGAGTGAGTGAGTAGGTGAGTGAGTGAGTGAGTAGGTGAGTGAGTAGGTGAGTGAGTAGGTGAGTAGGTGGTGAGTAGGTGAGTGAGTAGGTGAGTGAGTAGGTGAGTGGGTGAGTGAGTAGGTGAGTGAGTAGGTGAGTGAGTAGGTGAGTGAGAAGGTGAGTAGGTGAGTAGGTGAGTGAGTAGGTGAGTGAGTAGGTTAGTAGGTGAGTGAGTGAGTAGGTGAGTAGGTGAGTGAGTAGGTGAGTGAGTAGGTGAGTAGGTGAGTGAGTAGGTGAGTGAGTAGGTGAGTGAGTAGGTGAGTGAGTGAGTGAGTAGGTGAGTAGGTGAGTGAGTAGGTGAGTGAGTAGTTGAGTAGGTGAGTGAGTAGGTGAGTGAGGTGAGTAGGTGAGTAGGTGAGTGAGTAGGTGAGTGAGTAGGTGAGTGAGTGAGTGAGTAGGTGAGTAGGTGAGTGAGTAGGTGAGTGAGTAGGTGAGTAGGTGAGTGAGTAGGTGAGTGAGTAGGTGAGTGAGTAAGGTGAGTAGGTGAGTGAGTAGGTGAGTGAGTAGGTGAGTGAGTGAGTAGGTGAGTGAGTGAGTAGGTGAGTAGGTGAGTGAGTAGGTGAGTGAGTAGGTGAGTGAGTAGGTGAGTGAGTAGGTGAGTAGGTGAGTGAGTAGGTGAGTAGGTGAGTAGGTGAGTGAGTGAGTAGGGTGAGTGAGTAGAGTGAGTAGGTGAGTGAGTAGGTGAGTGAGTAGGTGAGTGAGTAGGTGAGTAGGTGAGTGAGTAGGTGAGTGAGTAGGTGAGGTGAGTGAGTAGGTGAGTGAGTAGGTGAGTGAGTAGGTGGTAGGTGAGTGAGTAGGTGAGGTGAGTAGAGTAGGTGAGTGAGTAGGTGAGTAGGTGAGTAGGTGAGTGAGTAGGTGAGTGAGTGAGTAGGTGAGTGAGTAGGTGAGTGAGTAGGTGAGTAGGTGAGTGAGTAGGTGAGTGAGTAGGTGAGTGAGTAGGTGAGTGAGTGAGTAGGTGAGTGAGTAGGTGAGTGAGTAGGTGGTGAGTGAGTAGGTGAGTGAGTAGGTGAGTAGGTGAGTGAGTAGGTGAGTGAGTAGGTGAGTGAGTAGGTGAGTAGGTGAGTGAGTAGGTGAGTGAGTAGGTGAGTGAGTAGGTGAGTGAGTAGGTGAGTGAGTGAGTAGGTGAGTAGGTGAGTGAGTAGGTGAGTGAGTAGGTGAGTAGGTGAGTGAGTAGGTGAGGGAGTAGGTGAGTGAGTAGGTGAGTAGGTGAGTGAGTGAGTAGGTGAGGAGGTGAGTGGGGTGAGTGAGTAGGTGAGTGAGTGAGTAGGTGAGTGAGTAGGTGAGTGAGTGAGTAGGTGAGTGAGTAGGTGAGTGAGTAGGTGAGTAAGTGAGTGAGTAGGTGAGTGAGTAGGTGAGTGAGTAGGTGAGTGAGTGAGTGAGTAGGTGAGTAGGTGAGTGAGTAGGTGAGTGAGTAGTTGAGTAGGTGAGTGAGTAGGTGAGTGAGTGAGTAGGTGAGTAGGTGAGTGAGTAGGTGAGTGAGTAGGTGAGTGAGAGTGAGTAGTGAGTAGGTGAGTGAGTAGGTGAGTAGGTGAGTGAGTAGGTGAGTGAGTAGGTGAGTGAGTAGGTGAGTGAGTAGGTGAGTAGGTGAGTGAGTAGGTGAGTGAGTAGGTGAGTAGGTGAGTGAGTAGGTGAGTGAGTAGGTGAGTGAGTAGGTGAGTGAGTGAGTAGGTGAGTGAGTAGGTGAGTGAGTAGGTGAGTGAGTAGGTGAGTGAGTAGGTGAGTGAGTAGGTGAGTGAGTAGGTGAGTGAGTGAGTAGGTGAGTGAGTAGGTGAGTGAGTAGGTGAGTGAGTAGGTGAGTGGGGAGTGAGTAGGTGAGTGAGTAGGTGAGTGAGTAGGTGAGTGAGTGAGGAGGTGAGTGAGAGTGAGTAGGGAGGAGGTGAGTGAGTAGGTGAGGGAGTAGGTGAGTGAGTAGGTGAGTGAGTAGGTGAGTGAGAGAGTAGGTGAGGGAGTAGGGGTGTGGAGTGAGGGTGAGGTGGAGTTGGTGGAGGGTGTAGGGGAGTGAGAGAGTAGGAGCAGATGGAAGTAGG